>NC_139929.1:21003081-21205581 GCF_963514095.1 Eutrigla gurnardus | reverse complement strand
ACCTGATGTGAGCTCAGCTCCTTTGTGCCAACTTTGGAAACATGGAGGCAGGAAGAGGGAGAGGAAGAGCAGCAGCAAGACGAGGAAGAGGACGAAGAAGGGGAGCAGGCAACAGAAGACAAATATCCCATGACATGAGGGCCACTTTGGTGGACCATGTTCTAAATCATGGCCTTACAATGAGGGAGGCTGGGCAGAGAGTCCATCCAAACCTGAGTCACAGCAGCATGAGTTTATTTTTGTAGATGAGGCTGGGTTTAACCTTGCGAAAACCAGACGTCGGGGCCGAAACATTATTGGGCAAAGGGCCATAGTGCATGTCCCTGGTCAGCGCGGGGGAAATATCACCTTGTGTGCCGCCATCAGTGTACAGGGAGTCCTGCATCACCACTCCATCCTCGGTCCCTACAACACAGCCCTCATTATTGGCTTTCTGGACATACTTCATGAAACAGTAGTCCAGGACGGGCCAGAGCAGCCCCAGTTTGTTGCGTCTGGGATAATGTCAGTTTCCATCGGGCGGCTCTGGTCCGGGACTGGTTCACTAACCATAATAGATTCATTACACTCAACTTGCCACCGTACAGCCCATTTCTGAATCCAATTGAGGAGTTCTTTTCAGCATGGCGCTGGAAGGTTTATGACCGTCAACCACATGCCCGCATGCCTCTTCTACAAGCCATGGAAGAGGCATGCGGCGACATTGAGGTGAGGTCCATACAGGGTTGGATTCGGCATGCAAGGAGATATTTCCCCCGTTGCTTGGCAAGGGAGGACATTGCCTGTGATGTGGATGAGGTGATGTGGCCAAATGCCAACAGGAGACGGGATCCATAGCCTAAATGTCTTCCAATCGTTTTCTTACAACTCTGTTTTGTAGAACATTTTAGTTACCATGTCTTTGTGTTTTTGTTTTTTTTACTTTTGCAAAAACCTGAAAAAAAATAAAAACACATTCTGAAGCGTTTCCATTTTGTTTTCATGTGTCTAGATCTACTGTAGTGGAGCAATCTTTCACAAAAAAAATCTATATGAGACTTTTAAAGTCAAAAACCATCCAAAGTACTAAATACAGCTGTGTTTTGCATAAAGCACATCTGTGTGTTGTTGCTGCTAGGAAAGAGTGCAAACAAAGGTGCATGTGTTTAATGTTTTGATGCTAAAAACAGTTTTGAAATGGGATTGTTAGGTTTTGTTTCAAGAGTTTCATTTTGCCATATAAGTTAAGAGTTTATCTCCATGTGCTGTGTCTTACTCGACCTGTGTGTTAAGTTATGACACAGTGAGCCAAAGTCTGCAACATGTGTGTAAGCATTCGGCAAAAACTGTAATCTGTGCCCAAAACTGAACTCTCACCTCAAAACAGTTCAATCGGTGCTCAAAACTGAACTATGTTGTCAAATCGTGCCCCGAGTCAATCAAAATTAAAAACACTACAGAGCAGTCACTAAACACTACAAAGAAAAATAGAAAACACAATGCTCAGGACATGAAGCGGTAGAAATAAATGTTTATTGTTTACCGTAGCCTAAATGCATGTTGCAAAACAAAAAACCTGTTTATTTAGCACTTGTACATAGTAAAAAATAAAAGTACCAAAAACAGAAATCCTGTGCATTTACACGTAGCACTTTGTTACGGGTCCTGCCTCCTTGTTCCTGGTAGGAGGAGACTGGACGTTACCTTGCAGTGACTAATTGAAAAGGCCGGCCCTCCCGAGTATATAAGCCTGCCTACTTCTAAGATGGCTGTCTCTCTTTTTCTCTCACACGCTCGACGTGGCAGACGCTGGCTGGTCGCACTTTTTCTTTTGTTGAACTAGAACCCTGTTGTTCAAACCCATATGTATTATTGTTGATCTTGGATCTTTTATTTTATGGCGGGAGCGGTTGCTTTCTTTTCTGTTTTTGTGGCAACCCTCTCTTTTCTGTTAACTAAACCGATATATGGAAAAGAAATAAACCAAAATGTTTTCTTTCCAGAAAATCCGTTTCTTTGAGTTATTATGTTAGTTGTTCACACGTTTAAATGTGGGCTCGTAACACACTTGTACAGTACAAAAACAAACAGAAATCCTGTGCATTTACACGTAGCACTTGTACAGTACAAAAACAAACAGAAATCTTGTGCGTTTAGCACTTGTATACAGTAAAGCCTACGTAAACATAAAGTACAAAAATATACATGGAATACTAGGCCTACAAACAGTTAGACTAACCCTCCATTACAATACTACAGTACATTGGCACAGTGATGTACTGAAACATATATTTACTTACAGTATACTGTGGTACAGTATATAGTATAGTCATACAGTAATTGCTGTCAACATTTACACACTATAATGTCAAAAAATTACCCGTTCTCTTCTCTAAATCTTCGGATTATGGTGGACACAGTGAATCTACTGATGTTTGGTTGTACCCTTTGTCCGGCCTCCCTCATGCTCATACCATGGACAAGAACATGGTCAATCACAGTAGCTCTGATTTCATCAGATATTACTGTTCTTTGTCTTCGCTGACCACCTCGACCTCCTCGACCACCTCGACCTCCTCGACCTCCTCGACCACCTCTCACACGAACTCCTCCTCTCAGATTTCTATCCATTGTAGTGCCTCACAAATCAGTGCTCTCTGAATATATGTTCCCTCACATCGTTAGCCACAAGTGTGATCAATTTTGAGTTGTTGTGTTCAACCAGTGACTTTTGTGCTTTACTTGTGTTTGACTTTTGCCACCTGTGCTCACCATTATGCAACACAGGTGCATCACATTGAAAATGTGTTGGCAAGTTTTTTCTTTTTCTTTAACCTTTATTTAACCAGGAATAATCCCATTGAGATTCAGAATCTCTTTTGCAAGGGGGTCTTGGCCAAGAAAGCAGCACAGTACATCCACATTTAGACAACATCAACAAAACAAACATAAAAACAGCTAAAACAATAACAGCAAATCGCATCAATACATTATAATCACCAGCTGCGTTCGGTGAGAGAACATGTGCATTCAGTAGTCAGATAGTCCTTGATCCTAGCTTTAAAATGTTCCATACTTGGGAGATAATCCAATTTAAGATGACTCTGTAATTTATACCAGGACGAGGGTGCGAATGCTTTGAAGGCACTTTCCCCAAAGACAGTCCGTGTACGAGGAATAGTATACATTATCAATCTATCGTGCCTGAGAAGACAGCTTCTGGTGTTGACTTTAGGAACCAAGAGAGAACACAAATAAGGAGGCAAGTCACACAGGACGGCCTTATAAAGAAAACAATACCAGTGTTCCCATCTACGATTGTACAAAGAAGGCCAGCCAACACTCTCATAAAGACTACAGTGATGAGTACGAAAACCTAAATCTGTTACAAATCTTACAGTTTTTCTCGATTGCTTAAGCACAATTTTCAAAACAGGGCCTGTGTTTTCAAAACACTACACACAATTAGCACAACCACACACCCAATTAGCAAAACACTACAGATCCTTTGCAAAATTAAACACTCCTGTAAAAACTATACACTTCTTTTTAAAAACCACACTTTGTTACTATATGAAACACACACGTTTCACATTACTATACTCTGTTTGCACGAGTTACACTCTGCTGTGATAAACCTAAAACACTTTTAGCACTTCTACTTCCCTATGATTAGAGTAGGCTACTATCAACAAAGTACAAATATAATGTAAATTCACCAAACAATACACAAGACCAATGTTGCAGACTGAAGAAACTCATTTATTTCTCAACACGCCCAAAATGTTGACATAGAGATTCATAATACTGTAATCAAACGTCACTTTACGTATTGTAAGTTAAAAAACAACAACTAGACATTGTCTCTTCGCCTAGCTGGATCTGGCCAGAGAATTTCATCAACATCGCAGGCAATGTTGTCATTAGCAAGACACCTTCGAAAGAAACGTCTTGAATGACGAATCCATCCTTGCATTGCTGCTACCTCCATCTGGTCACAGGCCTCCTCCATGGCTTGGATGAGGGGTACCTCAGCCTGGAGACGGAGATCATATACCTTCCACCGCCATGCCGAGAAAAACTCTTCTATAGGGTTGAGGAATGGAGAGTATGGTGGAAGATATAAGACGGTGAAATGTGGATGTTGCTGAAACCAGTTCTGAACCAGAGCAGAGCGATGGAAAGACACATTGTCCCAGACAACAATGTATTGCATATGATTTATTTGATTTGCTGCTGTTATGTTGTGCAATTGGTCCAAGAATGTAAGTATGAGTGCTGTGTTGTAAGCGCCCATATGGGCATGGCGGTGGAGGACCCCATTCTGTGTAATGGCTGCACAGAGTGTTATATTACCCCCACGTTGCCCTGGGACATTGACTATAGCCCTGTGGCCAATGATGTTTCTTCCCCTCCTTCGTGTTCTCGTCAGGTTGAACCCAGCCTCATCTACGTAAATGAACTCATGCTGGATCTCCTCTCCATCCATTCGTAAAACTCTGAAAAACAGTGTCCGGCAAAATTGTGTAGTTCAGTGTAGATCTAGTATACATATTACAGTACAGAAAAAAACTGAGACAGTATGCAAGATCACACTGCTAAAGTGAATACATACCTCTGCATAATCATGCCGCAGTCGTTTTACCCTTTCGGAATTGCGCTCGTAAGGCACTCGATAAATTTGCTTCATTTGAATATGTTTCTTTTTTAGGATGCGTGCCAGTGTTGATGTTGAGACCTGATGGATATCATTGAAAATGGCGTGGTTATTGACAATGTTAGCTTGGAGCTGCTTGAGTGTTATAGCATTGTTGGCCAAAACCATGTTTACTATCTCCCTCTCTTGCTGTTCTGTGAACATAGGAGGCCTTCCCCCTTGTCGTCCCTGACCCTCAATCCTATGTAGAAAAAAAAAACAGTATACAATAGTACAGTAATTTCACAGGAAAAGGTAACAGAAGTGCTGATAGTGCATAGAATACAGTACTGTAAGCAGTGACTGAAACCGTGCAGATGTTTTTGATATGATGATATTTTTACAATACCTATTTTCCAGTCGAAATGTTCTCATCACACTTGCCACTGTATATCGGCTTAGATTTGGCTGTACTCGCAGTCCAGCCTCCCTCAGCGTCAGGCCGTGGTTGACAACGTGGTCAACCAGTGTTGCGCGGATCTCATTTGTCAGATTCGGTCCTCTTTGAGCACCTTCTTGTCTTCCTCTTCCTCTTCCTCGTCCTCCTCCTCCTCGTCGTCTTACTCTTTCTCTGACTCTTTCCATTGTGCTTGGAGAACGCTGAACTCACCTACTGCTTTTTATAGTGCTTACACACCTGATTGTTGTGTCTGCAATTAAGCAAACAAGTGTTTGCACACCTGATGACTGTGTTGAACCAATTGGTTGGACGGTGTGGTAATTTGACAGTCAGTGCTTTGGTATTGCAAGGACGTGACTTCATGATAGATTTTTGTGTGTAATGTATGTTAAGTGTGTTTAGTGTTTTGCAAATCACTGTGTGTATTGTTTTGCAAAAAGTGTGAAGCTGACATTGTGCTTATAGTGGTGCAGATCTGGGCTCATGTTATGATCCTTGAGTGTAAGGTTTTGATAATAGTGTCATACTTTTGATTTTAGTGTTTAAGCAATCGAAAAAAACTGTAATGCTGCATGATACACCGAATCCAGCATTTTCAGAGAGGAGAGATTTGCATGCATGTATAAGATATCACCATAGTCAAGTATTGATACAAAAGTTGCCTGAATCAGTCTTTTTCTCGCATTAAAGGAGAAACAACTTTTGTTTCTATAATAGAAACCAAGTTTAACCCTGAGTTTCTTTGTAAGACACTCAATATGATATTTAAAAGACAGATTTTCATCCAAGTAAAATCCCAAGTACTTGTACACTGAAACTCGTTCAATCACTTTTTCATTTTGTATAACAATCTGACAAGCATCATCTGTCTTCCCTGATTTTGAAAAGCACATCAATTTAGTTTTGTCAGAATTGAGCACAAGTCTTAATTGATTAAGATTACTCTGAACGACATTAAAAGCAGATTGTAGCTTTTGTATGGCACTTGTTAATGATGAAGCAGAACAGTACAAAATAGTGTCATCTGCATAAAAGTGAAATTTGGCATCATTTACATTTTGACACAAGACATTTATATAAATAGTAAATAAAATGGGACCCAATATGGACCCCTGGGGGACACCATTTTGAATCAACAAAGGTTTGGAGGATACACCATCAACCTGAACACTTTGTGTTCTGCCGCTCAAGTAGTTTCCAAACCACATGACAGCTTTTGAAGACATTCCAATATCTCGCAGTCTCTGGCACAGGACCAAGTGGTCAACTGTGTCAAAAGCCTTTGACAGATCTAAAAACAATGCAGCACAGTATTCTTTAGAATCAATAGCACTTATGAGATCGTTTAAGACTTTCATAGTGGCAGTGACAGTACTGTGCTTTTTTCTGAAACCAGACTGCAGTTAATTTAAAATGCTATTTGTTGTCAGAAAATCTTTCAACTGGTCACGTATAAGCCCTTCTAAAACTTTGGCTAAAGCAGACAGTTTTGATATCGGCCTATAATTATTAGGATTTGATCGGTCACCACCCTTCAATAAAGGAGTGACATATGCTGACTTCCAGACACTAGGAATTATTCCAGTTTCTATAGTCAAGTTGAAAATATATGTCAAAGGTTCTGCAATATGTTCAGCAGCAATTTTCAAGAAGTATGGGTCTAACCCATCAGGACCAGAGGATTTCTTGGTATTTAACTTAATGAGAGCATTGTATACCTCCTCTTTAGTAATGAGAGCAAGATCAAAATCACAAAGTACATTTTCACCAGACAGAGAGTAATCCACTTGACTCATATCTTGTTTCATTTCCTGCTCAAACAACAAACCAGAAGATATAAAATGCTGGTTTAAGGAATCTAACATACTTTTCTTTTCTGTAATGATCTCATCATTCAGCTTTAAAGTATTCGGAAGTACAGTGTCCCTTGTGCCTGAAGACAATGATTTAATCATCTTCCAGAATTTAGAAGGGTTGTTTGTGCTATCACATATTTCATTAACATAAAAATCTGCTTTAGCTTTACGTATTTGGGAGACACACTTGTTTCTCAGGTACCTAAAATGTTGCCAGTCTGACTTATTTTTGGATTTTCTTGCAGTTGCCCAAGCAAGGTCTCGTTCATGAATTAGTTCAGACAGTTGCTGTGAGAACCACGGGTTATCACGTCCTTTAATCTTGTGTTTTCTAAGAGGAGCATGTTTATTTATAATGTCTAACAATAATGATTTAAAATACTGCAATGCTATCTCGGGCTCTGGGATCAAATTTATTTTGGTCCAATCACAGAGATAAAGGTCATTTAAAAAAGCTTGTTCACAGAACAATTTAAAATTTCTCTTTAGTATAATACGTGGTTTACACTTTGGCAACTTTGTGTCTCTCACACAAGCAATTATGCAGTGATCGCTAACATCATTTGCAAAGACAGCAATGGCTTTATATTTCTGCGGAACATTTGTTAAAATCAAATCAAGGAGCGTTGACTTCTCAGGATGTTTATTATTTGGCCTGGTTGGTGAGTCTATAATTTGGGTCAAAAGTGCTGAATCACAGAAGCATTTAAAAGAATCAGATGCAGGAGTTAACCAGTCCCAATTTAAGTCCCCCATTAAAATCAGTTCATTATACTTTATAGATGACAAACAGTCAGACAATGAGGATAAAGTATCCTTTGATGCAGAAGGGGGTCTGTAGCATCCTGCAACTGATATAACACAGCTCTTTGTGGATTCAACTTTCAAAATAAGCAGTTCAAATTGTTTAGGCACAGACTTGGATAATTGTACTGTTGCCTGAAAAGTATTTTTGATATAAATAGCCACCCCTCCACCTTTAGCACAGCGATCAGTACGGAAAATATTATACCCATCCATATATATATATATATAACTATCAGGAGTGGAACTACCCAGCCATGTCTCAGATAAAACCATAATATCAGCATTGGTTGATTTGGCCCAGATTCTAACCATATCAATTTTGGGCAAGAGACTTCTCACATTCATGTGTACAAAACCAATACCGGACCTATTTAAAAAATCAGCAGGGGTTTGCAGAGATATCACATCAGGCACAGGACCTGGGTTAGGCTGCACATTTCCTGACATCAGCAACATCAACATAATAATACATTTCAACATGCGTGTATAATAAAAATGCTTCTTGATTTTCTGAGAGTCACTGCTCATAGTGATTGACCAAGAGCTGTTTGATGGGATAAAACAGTTACTTAGGAGAAGAAGGCTTAGGAGATGTTTAAAGTTTTTGTGTTCTGAAACCAGGCTCATGCCAAACATCCAGCACCCTTGGTTGCCGACATAGTTCTGTGCACAGTCAGTAACCTTTGAGCGTGATGACATGTAAGGTGTATAAAACATGGTGTTACAGTCACTCAAAGGGGTCTCCTGGTTAACTTCATACTCTGAAAATGTTGACAGAGCAAAACTAGGAGGGCATGAATAACACTTGCCATGATGGAGTTGGCCCAGGTGTAGAGCTGGGTGGATGGAGGTAGGCCTCAGGCTGCAGGGCTGGATGGGTGGAGGTAGGCCTCAGGCTGCAGGGCTGGATGGGTGGAGGTAGGCCTCAGGCTGCAGGGCTGGGTGGATGGAGGTAGGCCTCAGGCTGCAGGGCTGGATGGGTGGAGGTAGGCCTCAGGCTGCAGGGCTGGGTGGGTGGAGGTAGGCCTCAGGCTGCAGGGCTGGATGGGTGGAGGTAGGCCTCAGGCTGCAGGGCTGGGTGGATGGAGGTAGGCCTCAGGCTGCAGGGCTGGGTGGATGGAGATAGACCTCAGGCTGCTGTACTGCTGCAGTTCTAGGCTGAAAACTAGCCACACTGCAGCAGCTCCCAAAGTCTGGGAGCAGAGCTGGGTCAATGGAGGTAGATCTCAGGCTGCAGGGCTGGGTGGGTGGAGGTAGGCCTCTGGCTCCTATACTGCTGCAGTTCTAGGCTGAAAACTAACCACACTGCAGCAGCTCCCAAAGTCTGTGAACAGGCAGAGGAGGCTATCTATGGTAGCCCATAGTAGAGGCCAATCCTAGGTACTGACTAGCTTCAGCCCCATGGAGTAGTCAGACATGGGATAGCCTCCAAAGACAGGCACAAACTTATCCAATTCCACAGCTTGTTGGAAATCAAGCAATTGCAGATCAGCAAAAGGCTTTTATGCTTAAAAGCATGAGTGAAACAGTCAAAAAAGATACTAAAAACCAGTAAAAACTCTTAAAACAGACAAACACTGAACAGAGACACCATACGTGCTGCCATCTTGGATTGTGGGTGGGACCTTTCGTCGTTGTGTCTAAACAGGTGAAAAGTGCTTATAGTTTTGCCAAAAGAGTGACTGATTCAATCAGTGGGTTCAGGCAACGGAGCATTTGGTTCAGACAATAGGGTTTAGTGTTTTAGCAATTGAGAAAAACTGTAATAAACAAACAATTGAATAATTGACACACAGCTGATTCATGTTGGGTAAATTGGGCCAACCACAGCTGATTCCAGTGTGGCTTCGACTCAGTGGCAGTGGAGTTATTTTTTTCTATTACATTGACACTTATACAGTAAAAGGAGGACTTTGAGGAGTGATGTTTTTGGAAACAGAAACAGAAAAAGACAAACTTTTTATTTGGGCTTTTTGCTGTTTTGTTCAGAATGCTCTTGTGTGTTTCATGGATATTTTGTTGTAAGCAGTGTTAGGCAAGTTACTTCAAAAGCGTAATGCATTATTTATTACTTGTTACTGTCATTTCAAAGTAATTAGTCACATTACAATATTACTGTCTTTGAATTGTAAGGCATTACACTACTTTTACATTACTTTTGCATTACTTTTCGCCAAAATAAAAGGAAATGTGGATTTTTTGTTCTCAATAGATCTTCTTGTGTTCAATGCAGCTCATTACACAGCAGGAGGTGATGTTTTTCGCTTCAAAATAAAAGAACGAAGAACGGAAAATGACTCGTATCCCGTTATTTGTAAAAACGGAAAACGAGAAACGGAAAACGACTCGTTAACTGATATTAGATATTGTGTTCATGAATGGGATTCGGGGATGAAATAACAGGGCCATTTTTCATTCCAGATCTGCCGTAGGTCTATTTTAATGACCCTGAAGGCGCTGTGTTATGCTGCGAAATTACCTGAAAGCCTACCTGAGACATTTAGGCCGGGGAGCTCTAAAACACTGTTCATAACCGCTCTGACAGCGTCTGACGCTCGCATTTTGAAGTAAACCTACTGTTTTAAACACGCACCAAAAGCGTTATGACGCGGACATAAAAGCAGTTCAAAACCGACGGGGAGAATCGGAGCCTCCGCCTCTCCGCCGCCGCCCATCAGCTGTTGATCCTCGGTGTGACTGCCGGGTCGGCTGCGCTCTGACCGACCGGGAGCCGCTCCGTGAGTCGGTGTCCAGCTCATGGAGCCTGCTAACAACAGCGCTTAATTAACATAGTGTAGAGTTACACGGACCGGCTTTCACACTTTTCCAAAAGTGGAGCGTATGCCCATCTCGCGATCGCGAATGTAGAGTCAATTGATTTCGGGTTTAAAATGCATTGTAACGCACGTTACTGAGATTTGTACCGAGTAAAATATTACCAGTTTTTCTTTTGTAATGCCTTACATTACCGCGTTACAGCAAAACGTAATGCATTACAGTAATGCATTACTTTTGTAACGCGTTACTCCCAACACTGGTTGTAAGCAATTTAAAACTTTTTCTGTTCTATCATACTGTAAACAGTATTTTTACTTTACCTCCTGCAGTAAACAGTAAAGGAAAAAAACTGATTTGCTTTTTACTGGAATGTTTTTGAATGTGAACTGTTAGTGCCATTTTCTATTTTCTGTAATTTGGTACAAGATCTGGATATTATATTATTTATATTTATATTTAGTAATTTCCCTTTAATAATTACTAAGTGTATTTTATAGTTTTGCATTTTAGTTGTGCATATGTTCGATGTGCTTATATTGTTTTGATTTATAATGGAGCGCATACAGAGCTGTGACGTAGGAGCTCGCGCAGCCAGAGAGAGGGAAAACTGTGTGTATTGAACCTTTTTGGTGAACATTCAGTAAAAGACGGAGCAAACACACTGTTTTCTCCCGTCGTTCAAATACAAACATGCATAGAGAATCGTTCTTTCCGTCTAGAGTGGTTAAATGTTTAAGAAATACTTACCGAACACATTAAGGGAACTTTAGCCACTACATGAACATTACATGTAGACATACAGTTCCCAACCAAGAAATTTAGTGTAAAAACGGTGGATTGCATGTTTTGCATGCAAATACCTGTAGAACTGAAACATAAAAGTATATGCAGTTTTTGCAATGTCAACAATAGCCAGTATTTTGAAACCTGGGGCCCGTTTCACAAAGCAGGTTCAACAAACTCTGAACCTAACCCTGAACTCTGAGTTGATCAACTCTGAGATGGGCAACTCTGAGTTTTCAGTTTCAGAACAGCGGTTTTGAATTAGTTCAGTCAACTCTGAGTATGTAAACTCTGAGTTACGCGCGTGCCTGCAGACTCTATAAAGCCATCATCAATGGAGCTCCGATACTACGATTCACCATGGCAACGGGGAGAGCGTCATTAGATATTACTGAGTGTTTATGTAGAAAACGAGCTCATCCTGAGAAAGCGGAGCAACATAACTGCAGCAAAGTAGCGATAGTTAGCGTGGCAGATTGGGTGTAATCCCCCCAGGCACAGAAAGAAAGTGGCGTCAGTTGAAAATTAAGCATAAGAATATTGCGCAAATACGTTGACTAAGGCATATGATTTTAATCATATTTCACATATTAAACAGTAAATAAGCAGATATTTCAACACAGAAATGTACTTAAACATTTCATAAATCTCCCGTTTGCAAAAACACTACCTCCGCAAAGAATCTGGTTGCGGATTATGTCCGAGATATGAAATGTTGAAAATGTCGGAGAATATTGTTTAGATAATATCTAATGTGACTGGAAGGAAAGGTAATCAAAATTGTCTCCCAACGCAAAGCTGCTAGAATCACTTTTATTTCCATATAAATTAGGTTGACGATGAAAGGACGGCACATTTTTTTCAGAGTTGGTTCAGATTCCGGAAAAAGGCGGAGACATGTAGGGAGAAACTCACGGTTTGTGGAAGCAAACCTGCTAGCGAGCAGGTTAGGTTCACGGAGTATGTTACCCGGGTAACTGACTCAGATTTATGCTGAACTGGCTTTGTGAAACCGAAAAACCAGAGTTTCCCTCATCTCAGGGTTAACTAACTCAAGGTTTTCACTAAACCTGCTTTGTGAAACGGACCCCCGTAGTTCACAACGTAGCGCACAGAATGAATTATCATTTTCATTGGGTGTAATCCCCCCAGGCACAGAAAGAAAGTGGCGTCAGTTGAAAATTAAGCATAAGAATATTGCGCAAATACATTGACTAAGGCATATGATTTTAATCATATTTCACATATTAAACAGTAAATATAAGCAGGTATGTCAACACAGAAATGTACTTAAACATTTCATAAATCTCCCGTTCGCAAAAACGCTAGCTCCGCAAAAAATCTGGTTGCGGATTATGTCGGAGAATGTCGGAGAATATGGTTTAGATAATATCTAATGTGATTGGAAGGAAAGGTAATCAAAATTGTCTCCCAACGCAAAGCTGCTAGAATCACTTTTATTTCCATATTGATTAGGGTGGAAAGGATGGCACATTTTTTTCAGAGTTGGTTCAGATTCCGGAAAAAGGCGGAGACATGTAGGGAGAAACTCACGGTTTGTTGAAGCAAACCTGCTAGCGAGCAGGTTAGGTTCACGGAGTGTGTTACCCAGCTGAACTGGTTTTGTAAAACCGAAAAACCAGAGTTTCCCTCATCTCAGGGTTAACTAACTCAAGGTTTTCACTAAACCTGCTTTGTGAAACGGACCCCTGATCCCTGTGTTGCAGGAACATGATTATTGTTGAGGTTTTATTTTTGTTTATCAGTGGTGCAGTTTATAAGTAATACCACACAGTAGAAGTTCTTACAGACAAATGTTTCCTGTTAAATGTTTTACGATCATTAGGTTCTGAATATATATCATTGTTGACTCATGTTTTAGGCCTGCAGGTCTATTTCCCTCCTGCTCTGGAGGAGAGACCCTGCTGCAGTGGTTGGCATCATGGCTGAGGAGATGGGGTGTAGTGGGGTAATAGCAGGTCTTTGCTCCATCACCTCATCCATGATCATAAACACTTCCAGTGTGCAGCAGTGACCTCTCCTCCCTCAGTGCTGTGTGGAAGAAAACTCTTCAGGTCCAATTCTGTGGCTGGTTCAAATGAGGTTTAATCACTGACAGGAAGGACAATGTCGCGTTGCCACACAGTCCATTCTAAATTATGTGAGGTGAGGGAGAACTTTATACATAGAACCAAAGGGGCAGGTCTAAACAGTGGATTTACATAGATTCAATACGCGTCTCTCCCAAGAGGAAGAGACGTCCTGAGACAACATAAAGGTGTGACTTCCCTCGGAACAGCTGGGTTCTTTCTACATAGTGTCACAACAGGGGCCATTCATGAAGGCCTTGATCAAGTATGTGAGATGAAGGTGTTTCGGAGACGGTCCAGGAAGGGGGACAGATCAAAGGGTCTTTTCATCAACATGGCAAGGGTTACATACAATGAATGCAGCTCAGCAGGACATTTGATGTTCCCGAGAGAAAGGAACATTATATGGGATACAAATAAGAAATGTAACACATTTTCTTCTACAGCTGACACCGTCAGTTCCTTTAAACAACATATACAAACACTTCTCATAATCATGATTCAGCTATCAACTATTAACCACTAGTCATATATTATAATATGTTCTGTAATACTGTACCACATGGGATCAACTTAGTGGACTCTGATGTTTTAACACATTGTAGATATAACCCAGCACTGACTTTGCCTGATTATTTATAAGAAAGACAACTTCATCTTGTTTCTTTTATGCTTCACATCAAGATTGTAGAGTTCAATACTTTAAACTGCTTACAACTCATTGATGATTTCTTGCTGTTCAACAGAAACGTTTCAGCTAGACATCTCAGGAGAGCAGTGCATCTCCCATCTATATACGCTGGTGTTCAACCTTATATCATTGAGTAGCTAAATATGCACCAGTAGTAGTTAAGCCCTGCATATGAGAATTACAACGTTTAATACCACATTTTCTTAAGTTAAGCCTCTCAGAGCAGCATTTCTCCAGCCAGTGAACTTCTCCTCACCCAATGAGGTGCTCGGTGTCTGCATCCCTCCCTTTAACGAACAACGGTGCACCGCGTTATTTACCACCGTTAGTTAATATATAACCATGTTTTAACATAAGCACTATCTTCTTAGTTAACGTCGGTAAAAACGGCACATTTGCCGCTTCGCTTACACTTGCTAACCTCTATGGTAAATTAGTGTCAGTGGGCTAGTCGGCTAGCAGGACCTTTGATTCGTAACGTTAACGTACAATTCCAACAACAATAAAGTAACGTTCATTACCAATACGATATAATAGTCAGCTGGAAACATAAAAATCATGTTACAGTTTACTTACATGTGTACGCGGTTTGTGTCGGGCTGTCGCAATCACCGCAATTGTCCGCCATTATCCAAAACTTTTTAGAAGTCAAACGAGCCGCAATGCATTTTGGGAAGTTGAGTTTATCCGTGTTTTAGGTCAGTTCCGTTGTGGGTCAGTTCCGTTGTGGCTTTTGTATTTGTGTTGTGGCTCTTGTATTTGTGTTGTGACTTTTGTATTTGTGTTGCGGCTTTTGTATTTGTGTTGTGGCTTTTGTGTTTGGCCTGACACCTCTGGGCCACCGGAGAGAAAATACTAAAGCTGCTTCACAGACCACAGGGACCACAGGGCAGATCACTGAGGAGCTGGTCGGGACCAGTACCTTTAGCGCCCCTAGTGGTTGTGACCACTCACAGAGACCATGGTCCCTGGACAGACCACGAAATCAGCTACAACCCCTTCTCCGCTTTCGAGAAACAGAGGGCCCTAGTTTCGTGGCGCAGCGCAGGGTGGCGCAGCGCAGGGTGGCGCAGCCGGCGCAATGCAAGTTTCGATCAGCGCAGCCCTGCGCACGGTCAGTTTAGCAGTTTGGTTGATCGCCTGCGCCAAGATGGGTGTGGCGGCACAGCAGGGGGAGGCATCACAGATTCAGCTTGGCGCAGCGGAAGTTTTGTGGCAAAAAGCCTCGCCGAGACTGCGCCGAAAGCCCGCCAGCTCCAACCTGGTCTACTCTCGGCGCAAGGCGAATTACAGCTGGCGGAGTGGCAGTTTGGCTGACCGGCGCGCAGTGCGCACACGTCACCAAGACCTCCCAGGCAGGTTTCCACAGTTCCACGCACATTTAAATGCAATAAATAATGACAATAAACACTATTTAATGCAACTAATTGAATCAACACGTGAATATATATCTATATAGATTGTCCCATCACATCTGACGTCAGATCAAAGGCGGATGGCACGCGTAACGGAAACTCAGCCTGACTGAATTAACACAGCTGAAACTTGGACCTTTCGGACCAAAACATCAGTTTCATCCTGGGAAAAGTTTGGCCGTCTGGCGCTGCTGCTGCTGCTGCTGTCTTCTGTCCAGCGCCGCCGCTAGCCATTTTGGTGCCCTAAGCAGAATTCCTTTATAATGCCCCCCCCCCCCCCCCCCCCCCTACACGAAAACGCCGACCCTGGTTCGAATCCCGTCTGAAGGTCTTTTGCTGCATGTCACACCTCCCTCTCTCTCTCTCCTGTTTTTCATATCTATCCACTGCTAATAAAATACATCTATGCCTGAAAAAATACAGCACTTTTGGCGATCGTGTTCTGCTTGTGCGCAGCTCGTGCCTGGTCTCGCGCCTCGGCAGCCTGTCGTCGTTGTCCGTGGAGAAACGTGCAACTTTGCCGTGAGCTGGAACCGGAGTTGGGGCTGCAGCTGGTCTGAGCGGCGCGCAAGGTCCCGGTGTCCCGCCGTTCTGGTGTTGGACGGGGAATCCGGTGCAGCTGTGGAGCAGTGATGATGATGGTGAATAGCCCGGCAGCTCTTGCAGGCACCGGGGTCTTGCCACTATTATGTCTACTGCTGTGCGCTCTGACCCTGTTTTGTGATATACATCCCTAAAATGTGCCTACAATTTCTATAGTGAAATAATATCGGCATATACAGTATAATATAATTATTATGACTATGCCGATTTTTCATAATGATATTTTTGGTGCCCTACGCAGAGCGTGGGATGCCCGTGGTGGGAGCGGCGGCGCTGGCTCCACCTGCCCGCTGTGTGACTGCTCAACTACTCCTGCTTTTTGGTCTACGGCGACATGGTTGGGATGGATCCATCTCGGCATGGCTGTGCCTGCTGCCATGGACTACTACTGTTGATATTATCTCTTCTGTTAATACCACCACTACTGTTAATGCTACTACTACTATACTACTACCAACACCAAATGCAGTTGGAACCCAAGGGCCTGGGCTGCACGAGATTTCTGCCTAAAAGCCTATTAAGGCAGTTTTTTCTCACCACTGTCGCTGTAACTCTGCCCCTGGGTGATGTTGGGACTTTGAAATTGTATTGACTCTGAATTTAATTTTGAGCGTATTCTAGTCCTGCTCAATGTGTTAAGTGTCCTGAGATGACTTCTGTTGTGATATGACATTATAAATACAATTGAATTGAATTGAATAGCAAGCTTTCAATTCCTCTTTTAAAAACCAAAGCTAGGAGGTCCAAAACAACCAAGGAAAAGAAAACACCTGTAGAATAGAAGGGAAAAAAAGAAAGATGCTGAAGTGACGGGCGTGTTCACAGAAATCGGGTGCACACGCAATGACAGGCACGAAGTTGAGGGGAGGGAGCTCAGTGGTCGTAGGGGAGGAGCGTGAGAGTTGTAAACATTCAAAATCTGAGTGCCCTCGATTCACCAGACTGGGGCTTTAAAATAGACCAAACATGCCTTGGCTCGACTTCTTGTGGTTGCCGTCCTGGTTTCCAGGAAGAAGACAGGCGATGCCCTGCTTTAATCCAGCTTCTGACGAATGGAACTGGGTCAAATTTCTCCAGAGGAGGTCCGTTAAGGTCCACAAACAGGAGTGAAGACAGGCTGTCTTCTGTTTGTCTGTGTCATTAACTGCGGGAAAGCCTTGTTCGCACTCAGCTGACGTGGGGAAATGCGCCACTTGCTATGCACATTCTTTCCAATGGTTTCCCAGTGCAGTGCCCTGTAATTCAGCCACCTTTTTGGATGAGTGTGTGAGTGAAACACTCTGGTTTAGCTTTCGCTTGCTTGCCATTTTTAGTGTGACTTCTCAACATTACATCTTCTGTTTGGCGCACATGGCTAATTTGCATACGTGCACAGGACTGGCTGGCTCCGCTTGGCAAAATATAGAACATAATTGTGAATAGTGGACATGGTGAGCTTAAACACATTGAAATTACCATTAGTGACAATAATATATATATATATATATTTTAAAAAAAAGATTTCCTTCTCACCCCTGGTGGGGTGGTATCTGTGTCATCCTCAAGCTCGGGTCCTCTACCAGAGGCCTGGGAGTTTGAGGGTTCTGCGCTGTTCCTAGGGCTGCACTCTTCTGGACTGAGGCTTCAGATGTTGTTCCTGGGATCTGTTGGAGCCACTCTACCAGTTTGGGGGTTACTGCCCCGAGTGCCCCCACTACCACGGGGACCACGCTAGCCTTGACCTTCCAGATCTGTTCCAGCTGCTCTTTCAACCCTTGGTACTTCTCAGCTGGGATCGCCACATCTATCACCACCACTGTCTTCTGCTCTTTGTCCACCACCACTATGTCCGGTTGGTTAGCCAGGAGCTGTTTGTCAGTCTGGAAGCTGAAGTCCCACAGAACCTTGGCCCTGTTGTTCTCAGTCACCTTCTGTGGTATGCCCATTGGGATTTGGGTACTTCTATTCCATACTGGTTGCAGATGTTCCTGTGTACTATCCCAGCCACTTGGTTGTGCCTCTCCATGTACGCTGATCCAGCTAGCATCTTACACCCTGCTACTATGTGCTGGACTGTCTCAGGGGCTTCTTTGCACAGTGTGCATCTTGGGTCTGATCTGCTCTGGTAGATCCTGGCCTCTATGGCTCTTGTGCTTATGACCTGTGTTGGGGTTGTAGCAGGAGCAGATTTGGTTATCAACAGTTAATTATTAATATCAATATGATTATCGGTATTAATAATTATATTTAATATATTATTCATGATATAATCATGAATAAACGGGGCACCACCCTGGGATCAGGGAAAAGATAACCTAAAACTGTATTCAGTCTCAATATAAAGGTTTTATACTCACATGCCAATCATCGTGATCATTGGCATAGGAGTACAAAACCAATCGAACAATTAAAAAGGCGTGAAATTCAAGCACTAGCCTTCACAACCCGCTGTTATCCAGTGACATATACACAACAAGCACAAGAGACCGCTAGTTATAATATAATAAGATTTATTAAAATCAGTAATAATGATCACCATCAATAACACTGCAATTAACAAAGCCTTATTACCTAACTACCTAACACACAAAGCTAAGCTTAAACAAAGGGAGAGACACACGTGGAGTGTGTGTGTGCGTATGTGTGTGCGTGCGTGCGTGTGTGTGTGCATGTGCGTGTGTGTGCGTGTCGAGAGAGAGAGAGAGAGAGAGAGAGAGAGAGAGGGAGAGATGGCTATGGGTAACGCCACTATCACGTCACGAAGCAAAAATATGAGTCCATTCTCCAACAATATCAGGCCCTGCAAGAAGGACTTGAGAAAGTCAACAAAAAGTTGTGTGATGGAGAAGAGACTAAGATACACTATCAGAAGGATCTCCAAAAGCAACATCAGGAGCTCAAAAATGTGCAGCAAAAACTCAAAGTCTCCGAAGACAACAATGACTTGATGAAGCAAAATAACAAATTGATGCTCCAACGAATCTGGCCCTTGAAGAAGGACTTGGGGAGGTCAACAAAAAGTTGCATGATGGAAAAGAGACTATGATGCAATAGCGAAAGGATTTCCAAAAGCAACACCAGCAGCTCAAAGACTCTGAACACAACACTCACGTGATGCAAAAATATGAGCTAATGCTCCAACGAAATCAGGCCCTGGAAGAAGGACTTGAGAAAGTCAACAAAAAGTTGCTTGATGGAGAAGAGACGATGATACAAAATCAGAAGGATCTGCAAAAGCCCAAACATGTTAAGAAAGAACTCAAATACTCTGAACACAACAATATTGTGATGAAGGAAAATAACAATTTGATGCACCAACGAAATCAGGTCCCTGGAAGAAGAACTTGATTAAGTCAAGGAAAAGTTGTGTAATGGAGAAGAGGCCATGAGACAAACTCAGAAGGATCTCAGAAAATAAGCCCAGGAGCTCAAAAATGTTCAGCAAGAACTCAAAGTCTCCGAACACAACAATCGCGTGATCAAGCAATAAAAAGATTTGAGGCTCTGACAAAATCTGGCCCTGGATTTACAACTTCAGGAGGCCAACAGACAGTTGTGTGATGGAAAAGAGGCCATGAGACACAAATGTGATGACTTGCAACAAGAAATTCAGAAGGCCAATGAAGTTCTGGAGGAACTTACAGCGTCTAAGCACAATTGGGTTAAAAAAAAAAAAAACATAAAAATGCTGCTCCTCTGCTGCAGCTCCTCTGCTGCTCTGCTAATCTGCTCCTCTTCTCCGCTCTTCTGCTGCTCCTCTGCTGCTCTGCTCCTCTGTTGCTCTGCTCCTCTGCTGCAGCTCCTCTGCTCTGCTCTATTCCACTGCTGCTCTGCTCCTCTGCTGTGCTGAAAAAAGATGCATAAAACATACACAATACAATACATATGTTAAAAAATATGCAAAAATACATGCAAAAATGCATTAAAAAATAAAAAATGCAAAAGACAAAAAGGTTAAAAAATTCTTAAAAATGCATTAAAAAAGAAGAAAACAATGCATAAAAGACATAATACAATACATAGGTTAAAAAAACCTACGTAAAAAAACCCATGTTAAAAAAACCTACCAAAAAAGGAAAAAAAGGAAAAAATGCAAAAGAAAAAAAAGGTTAAAAAAATACCTACAAAAATGCATGAAAAAAGAAAAAAACAATACAATACATGGGTTAAAAAAACGTACATACAAATGCTGCTCCTCTGCTGCAGCTCCTCTAGTCTGCTCCTGCTCCCTTCTGCTCTGCTCCGCTGCTTTGGTCTGCTAATCTGCTCCTGTTCTCAGCTGCTCTGCTCCTCTGCAGCCCCTTTGCTCTGCTCTATTCCACTGCTCCTCTACTCTGCTGCTCTGCTAATCTGCTCCTCTTCTCCGCTCCTCTGCTGCTCCTCTGCTGCTGCTCCTCTGCTGCTCCTCTGAAAAAAGATGCATAAAACATACATAATACAATACATACTACATAAAAATACATACAAAATGCATGAAAAAAGAAAAAAAATGCAAAAGAAAAAAAAGTAAAAAAAAATAACTACTACAATAACTACTAAAATAACTTTCTTGAATGAGTTTCTCATTCAAGAGTTATTGGATTCAAAGCAATTCAAATACATTCAATTCAAATAAAGTAATTGAAATATGTTATATTATCTAAAGTTTCTCATGCAGTAGGCCTATAACATTACAATATTTCATGGATGCAATCAGTCTAATAGCCTACATGATAAACACACAACAATTTTGGATGCACGTTGTTTTATAACAAGGAGAGGCAAAACTGAAATAAACATTTGACAAAACATCCTTTTACGGTGAAAAATCATGAAAAACACTGCACGGGAGATAGTGTGCGGACATTCCACTTTTTTATTTTAATAGTTTTTTTTTTATTAGTTTTTTTTATGTACGCACCACCAAACAACTTTTACAAAACATCCTTTTACTATAATGTAACTGTGTCAAACGTTTCACATGGATTTATTGATGTTTACATTGCAGACAATAAGTGACAATAGCCTAAATAAAAGACAATCATTAAAATAAATAAAATACAAAAATTGGCACCAATCTGCCGCACAAGGCCTACATAACCATGCAGTATGCGAAGCATGCTGATAGCCTCATTTGTCTTTCAGTGCAATGCATGATGGTAAAATTTGCTCGGCTAGTGACCATCGGTTGTACACTACTTTTCACGATGCATTGTGGGAACATTTGAGTGCACTATATAGGGACTAGTAATGCTCACTACACATTCGGACACCACTACAAAATGGCAATAATAACTGCCTAGTACACTATAGAGGGAGTTATTTCGGACACAACCTATGACATTTTGGATAGTTCCAGGCTCTACGGTGGCTCTGACAGGTCAAAAAACTCACAACTCTAACAAAACGCAGATTATTGGACCTCTCAAAGTTTCTGATTCTTTGTGCAAAGTCCTTTAATGATGTTGAAGATCAAACTGATCTTCATGCTACGCTGACTTTCAAGTGTCATGTTTTGAGAGAAACTAAACACTCCTCTTATTTTATCCAAATTCAAATTGTACAAATGGTTATCCTGTAAATCCTCAATTCACATTCACTATTCAACCACAAGATGGCAGTGTAAATCCATGCTGAGCTGCTCACATCATCCCCCAGTTTATGGCTAATCCACTTTTTGATCCAGTACCCTGGACAGACAGGTCCTCTGCTGGCAACGACTCAGCTATGGTGATTCTGTCTTTGTCCTGAGGGACACAGCTGACAAGCTGTCGTCACTTTTCATACATGGCTGGAGAGCAGCTGAGCCCGAGGCCGTTACAGGCTCACAATGCTGCCTTTGACAACAAATAACTGTAATAGACACCAGCGTCTATGTACCTTGCATGCACTGTCATGGAGCAAATCCAGATTATATGGCATGTGTGTGGGCAAGCTTCAAAAAGAAATAAACCGGGGGAATTCTCATGTTGTTGGTTCTCACTATGCATGTGAACGCATTGAAGGAAAGAATGTCTATTTGATTCATTGATCAAGAGACAGTTGTTTATGCAAATTACTTTATCTATTTCTTGTTCTCTGCATGTATTTGTATGTTTATGTATTTTTTTAAACTTTTTTTACCTTTAAAGGAGAAATCCGGTCATTTTTGACCCCATTTCCGTTGTCCTCAGGGTCATCCCGACTTGTTAGAAGCAAAAAACCCGACAAAAATTGACGTTGCCTAGCCCGAGATCTGTACCTGCCTGGCAGCCTTCCAGACTCGCTCCAATGCTAACCCATTGGGGCACGTTTTATCTGCTTTCCTGGGCCACAGAAAAAAATTCCAAGACCTATGCAACACAGGTTGGGTCCGTACGACACACCACGGCGCTCGTTTAGCTCAAATAGTGTTGCAAAACGACATAAATATGTGTGTTTTAGCATGAAGTTACTCACCTCAAATCACCCCGTAGACATTAGCAGTAGACAGCCGAGCGCCTGTCGTCCCTCCCAGTCACCACAGAAACGAAAACATTTTCCTCGTAGTTTTGATTTTGTATCCATAAAGAAACGACCGAGCTGTGCAGTCGTCCTGTCCGTAATAAATCCAGGAAGCTGTTATGTCCATATGTATGACTATGTTACACATAGCAACGATAGCTTCAGCTAGTAACGTGCCGGGCACTCGTCCCTCCCAGTCACCGCAGAAACGAAAACGTTTTCCTCGTAGTTTTGATTTTGTATCCATAAAGAATTGATCAAGCAGTGCAGTCGTCAGCTGAGCCGTCAGCTGATCTCCTCGGTTTGACAGCTACGCTGTTGCTGCTGATTTAGAGCTTGACGTCGTGGCCTGCCAGAACTAACGCTACGCTTGATTAGTGGGCTCTATTTTTCATTTCTGTACCACAATAGCGAGCTAGACAGCGTTTT
The DNA here is from genome assembly GCF_963514095.1 of Eutrigla gurnardus. NCBI lineage: Eukaryota > Metazoa > Chordata > Actinopteri > Perciformes > Triglidae > Eutrigla > Eutrigla gurnardus. Next base: position 21,182,613 of record NC_139929.1, on the reverse strand, counting down.
CAATTCACTCGTGACGATATCCTAATGATGGAAATAAATGTAACTTATTATGAGTGCAGATCATCCCATCCTTCGTCCAGAAATTCTTGGTGCCGTACCTTTATTAGAAACAGTTTGTTCAGAGGGCCAAAATAAACCTTGTTATAGTATTATGAGGAGATATTTCCCTCACACTGCAAATCTAATTTAACTATCGGTTTTCATGCAGTTCATCAGTTCTATATTCTTTTAAAAATTCATCATCGGGGGTACATTGTTCATCAACTGTGACTATGTTTGAACACCAGGTACCATTGATGTGAACAAAGTCCCACGGGAGTCCTGCAGTCTGTCCTACAGTGCAGCTTGATCCGGGACGCCACGATGGATCAGGGCTCTGGAAAGATGTGGGCACGACTGTCACCAGCCTCTTGTTGCTGGGTCAGCCAAAGTCTTTGTTCCATCCATCTCATGTTCCTGCGACCAGACATCAAACAGCCAGGAGCATGCTGGGTAGTGGGATAGCCGAAGGTACTAGCTGGGTTAGCTTAGCTCCCATCTGAGCCCTTTTTTCCTGTTGCAATCGACTTCCATTTCGGTGGCGTTTGATCCTGCAGGTCCAGCTGGGTGATCGGCCGTAGGCGTCAATCACCTCAACGTCCACTGCACTCATTTCCTAATCTTGATGAGTGAATCTTATGATAAACATGAAACATTTTAAATCCATGGTGGCTACCGCTAGCAGTGCTATAATGTGTCGTATGTAGTTGGGAGGAAGAAGTGATAGACAGTTTTCATTGGCTCATCTCTATTAAAATAGTTACGGATTCCTTGGACTAACATAAATCAAGTTGACAAAATATGATACTAACTAACAAGGACATTGACACAGGACTAATAGCTGACAAAATGAACTGTAGTCTTTTACACATCTCCAAATGCCTGGCAAATACATTGCAACATTATAATATATGTGAACCACAAGATTTAACAAAATCACCAATGTGAGAAAAAATCTCATGACGTTCGGTGCTTTTCAACTCTGCATTGAATTTGTTTTTACGTGAGGCATTCAGAGAAAAAGAGACGTGCACGATGCTTCACTCCCAACTCCACAACTGATAATCTTGTTGTGTTTCTTACAAGCAGGTCAGTGGCAGACACTCAGAAACATCCAGGGTCTTCATGCTCCTACAGATGGAGTACAGGGCAGCTAGACAGGTCATTCACACACAGGCTGCATGTCCCGGTTAAAAGGCTGAGGTTATTAGAGGTTACGTTGAGTTAATAAAACGAATTGATGTAATCTTGTAAAATGTAGTTTTTAGTCATAAAACTTCAATAAACACAGTTGTTTGAAGGCCAGGTTATCACTGTCATGTGACTGTCCCGTCTAGATCTGACTGATTAAATGAATGTGATAAGTGCACTGATAGTTCAGTGGTAGAGTTACCTCCTACGTACCGAGGCTCCCTGCAGTGGTCCCGGGTTCGAATCCGCCCTGTGGTCCTCTCTCTCCCCTTTAACTGTCATGCTGTCCTCCGGCAATAAAGGCCAAAAATATAACTTTAAACAAATTAATGTTAATTTGAAATGTTGCTGTTTTCATGACAAAAGCCCCCCCCCTTATTTTCCTCCGGTGGTCCATACCATAAATACCGAACGGTCCCTCAGGTCAAGAATGGTTTTTAATTAAGTATTGAAATCAAAATACAATACAATAGCATTGATTACTGTGTGTTTCTCTCCCCCCTCCTTTCTGTTACACTAACAACCGATTGGGATCCACCTGTTGAGCTAGCCAATCAGAATGCCGTGGTTTTTTTCATGACTGTATTAGACATGCTGTAGTTAGATTTTTTTACTTTATTAGACATGCTATGACAAACGGTCACATTTCGGTTTAGAGAAATGAGTTCAGGATCCAAAAGCCAAAGCAAAACAAAGATATCACTGGGACTAAAGTTTATTCACTAAAAAAGATAGCAGAAAGTCAGTCAAAAATGAATGCAGGCTATAAGAGCAAAAACTGGAATCAAGACAAGAACCTGAGAATAACAAAACAACAAAAACTAAACTCATAGGTTGATTTCAAGTCGGCAGGTGGTAACCAAAGACTCAACCTCAGAAAACTGGAAGCAAGTCGTGACACTTGGCTCCTTCCGCTAACTTTGTAAATTCCCACGCTCCTCAAAATGCTCCATATGAATGTTGGCTATGACCTCACCTTTTGTTTTAAGCAGCAGAGCTCCTTTACACCCAAATGCATTGCCATACCATCTTATGGCTCTTAATGACATGCATCAGAGATAGATAGAATAATTTCCTCACAACATTAACACTATCTAATACGATTTTAATACATAATATATAATAATATAATATAATAACACTACAGTATGACTTTTTATTACCTATATGATCACAATATTGGGCTGCACGGTGGTGTAGTGGGTAGCACTGTCGCCTCACAGCAAGAGGGTCCCGGGTTCGATCCCCGGGTCGGCCCGGGTTCCTTCTGTGTGGAGTTTGCATGTTCTCCCCGTGTAAGCGTGGGTTCTCTCCGGGTTCTCCGGCTTCCTCCCACAGTCCAAAGACATGCAGGGTGGGGATAGGTTCATTGGTTACTCTAAATTGTCCGTAGGTGTGAATGTGAGTGTGAATGGTTGTCTGTCTCTACATGTCGGCCCTGTGATAGACTGGCGTCCTGTCCAGGGTGTACCCTGCCTTCGCCCAATGACAGCTGGGATCGGCTCCAGCCCCCCCGTGACCCTGAATACAGGATAAGCGGTAGAAAATGGATGGATGGATGGATCACAATATTGTATACTTTTCCATGTTGTCTATTCTATTACCTTTATGACAAAATAAGCTTAGACTGATTTAAAGTCAGCCAACTGTTTTCCTGTTTCTTGTTTCCATTTGTCTGTCGTGCAATATCAGGTGAATGAAAAGGCACCTGTCGAAAACTATGCTATTCACTTATTTTACAACACAATACGGCTGTGGTTTATTACACAAAAAAAGTAAATTACACATTAGTCAATATGACATTTAAGAAGTTATCAGAAGTGAAGTTTATTTACATATTTCACAATGTATAACTTTCATTGAGTTGAAAGAGCAGATGAAAAGGACAAGAGGAAGAGGATAAAAGGTTTGTTGATTTAACAATTACAGTACCTGTTGCATAGTTTGACATGTTTATACAGAATACCTTCTCTAATATTGTGCTATGCATTTCAAGTATCCAACAGCCTGAGACCAAAAGACTCTGCACAGGTCTCATTCAAAAATCTGCACATGCTTTTCTAAGGGAGACCAGAAACCAGATCGGGATCAGAGGAGTCTACAGAGGTGTGTGCACTACACGTGTTCTTTCACAGTGAAATATCACCAAAACTGTTTGCAGAGCTGGCTTGATCGCCTCCACACTGTCGTAAAACGAGATTTACAAGTGAAAAATCATCCTAACAAAGTGCCACTAGAGGCGTCGACATTGTACAAATCTTTCACAACACAATCTCGTGCCATAAGGGGAGTCCACTGGAGGTCTGTTCACCTTCAAGCATACCAGAACTGGGCAGAACGAAGAGAGAGACACCCAGACTAGACGGAGGAACAAAATAATAATCCTAGTAAACCTTTAACATAGGTGATGAGCTGCTGGAAATGAAGGTTGTTTTTTGTCTGGGCCCCCCAGTATCTCAAAATTCCTTAGTCAGAATCTTTTTTTTATTATTTAAACTTTTTTTCTTCAATGGCAGAATTAGGCTTCCATATTTAGCATGTCCATCAGGTCAATATCTCCATTAAGAAATTCCAAGAAAAATCCCAGAAAGAGCACATTCACCCTCCATAAAAACAGATCAACACATATGATTTTATCACACATATATTTGCAATGTAATTTTTTTCTATTATTAATTGTTTTGAACTTAATTTAGCCATGCAAGCCAAGAAGTAGCGTGACCTTCGCTTAAAAACAACAAGAATAAAAAAGATATAATGTGCTGTTAAGACAGCGATGTACAACAACAGGCCTAATGGAAGAACCAGACAAACAAGCTGTGTGACTGTAATCACATGATGCATTCATCAGACTCGAGAATCAAAACGCCTTCATCTGAATGAACTTGAAATTGAAATGACAAGAAATGGACATAAAATTGTAATATTTTGTGCAATGTATCAGTGAGATGTGCTCGTTGGCTGAAAGGTTTGACAGCGGGGTCGTGATTGAAGCATACCTGACGGGAAAGAAGAGGTTGAGAAGGAAAAGATGAAGCTATTTGTGCAGTGAGGGTATGGATGGGATGCCACTGGGGAAAAACAATGCTACAGAACGAGCTTGGCTACCTCTTTAAACTACCACGTCACCATCTTGGTATTTATTGCAGCACAAAAAGTTACTCTACTGTAGACGTCATCCTGCTCTTCAGCGAAATGACCACATCAATCTGTGCACACTGAAGCTAAAATGTCACCTTTTTACAAATACAAGCTATAAGGAACCATGAACAAGCACATGTAAATACAGTTGTGATCAGGGTTTGACTAATACACCTGTTTGGCCTTTCACGTGACCGCTAGAATGCGGTTTGTTTGATACGTTACCTCATGAGATCTACTCATAATGTGTGTTACGGGAAGAATGTTTAACACACAAACGCCATGTGAAGCAAAGAAAAGCATTACTTATTTGGACAACGCTGCCATTAGTTGTCTGACATGCAAGATTAGTGAATTTCTGCATTAGTTCAATGTAGATATATATATATATATATATATATAGCATATAAGCATATATATGTTATCTCAAAATCAGGCATGACAGGGGTATTGATATTCTTGTAACAAAAGAATAAGCAAAAATGTTCAACTCCATCATCTGGCCACTTGTGGCAGCACTGAGCCCGGTGCTGTGTCATCCCTGATTTTACATGGATTGTATTGACTTCAATGAAATAACGCACTTTGTTACCTTACAGTTTAAAGTCACTTGTTTTTTTCTTTTTGTGTTTTCCAACATTCTTCCCAAACACATGTTATGAGCAGATCTGTGATGACGTTCCAGTTGAAGGAGCTAGATGGTCATGGATGAGGGTTATTGTACGTGGAGATATTAACTGTGTGCATATTGTCATTTTTTATCATTCTACTTGAGTACAGATGAAACAAATGGATAATCAGTAACCTTGTATTGGTAGAAGTGTGTGCAGGTTTTCTGTTTTTCTTATAAAAGATGTTAGCTCTTGCTAAGCTTATAATAATTAACATAATTACCTTCCGGCTCCAGCTCATAATTTAATAGGTGAGAGAATTAACATTTTTCCAACAATGTATCTGTTTGCATTTTAGAATCAAAGCGGTTCCTTCCACACCTTAGATGACAAAAAGGTGGCAAGAAAGAGGGTAAAATGTGGACTGCTTAGTCTCACCACATTTCCAGCTACAAACCAAATCATTTGCTTTCTGGCAGGCATCCAGGTTGGCTCCTTTTCCTTTGATTATTATCAGACATTTCTAAAAAAAACACCAAACAGTCTGGAATCGTATTAATGTTTGATTAATCCAAGCTGAAACCGTGTTACCATGGCAGCTTTACTCTGTGAGACATAATTTACCAGGATTTACCTTTAAAATGTAGTGGATGTGTTTCTGGAGAAGGACCAATGGCGGCAGTCAGTCGAGATTGTACAGCTTCCGCAAACCTTTTTGATTTTTTGATACGTAGTGCCATTTTTTATATTTCCTTGTTAATCAGTGTGCCAAATCAACATTATGTTTAATTATGACACCACATCAAAAACGGGTCTGTCATATTCAAAAATGTTTCTCTCATAAGTAGGATGTTGTAATTTTATATGAGGGCACTACATGAGAAGGCTGCCATCCTGGGGAAAACATCCACATCGGGGTTGAAATCTTTAACACTAACACACTTCCACCAATCGTGTTCATCTACAGTAAACTTAAAACAAATGTGTGAAGAAGGCAACGAGTACGAGCCAATCAGAGGCGCAGTCAGGCCTTCGTGGAATATGGGTGAAAAAAAATCAACCAAATAACTGGTAAATAGTCCCCGTAACTGCCAATGGCTGTGGAAGAGGTAATTAGGCATGCAGATGAGAGGGCACCAACATTTCCATGAAACCTTCTTGTACACGTTGCTGGCGTGCCATTGGTTCAGCTACGGCGTGCCCAAGGCTGCCGACCCCTGCTCTGGAGCTGCACTAGGTTTCCATTGTGGTTGCATGGAGAGCTGACAGTCATGCTGCAGAGAGGGAGCTGAGTGCAACAGAAGAGCTTCCTAAAGTTGCCCCGAGCAACTCTGAGAAGCAGCTTGCTGCACGTCTCTCAGCACATAACAATGACTCAGCAGGAATGATGCAGCAGCTCCGACACAGCACAGTTACTACAACTACACTGTCACAGTCCGAGAGCAGAGAAATAACTGTGTGCTTCCACCGCTCCATCTTATTCTCCACAGTACACAGATTTATTTATAGAAATGCAGTATGGTCATCTATTTGCACTTTTTTGTACATTTGAACGAAATGTTTCTGCCTACAGTGCAAAGTCACATGTTGTTTGTACGTCCATGTGACAGATTGGAGAGCAGGCTGGTGGTTGGCTCATTTGACTGGATGCAGGATGTGGTGATTCACTTTCACTAGTAGAAAGTCGCTGCTGTTTTACTGGCTGATGGTACTCACAAACATTATTGATTCACGTTCCACTGCCGACTACAACTCCCACCCTGCACTAGAACCAGCCCTTTTTCTGATTCAGAGGCTCCAACTGATGGATCCTTCACGACCCAACCTTTCCCAAGATTCATTGCAGGCTTGGATTTTAATCAACACGGCGTCTACGAGCAGATCAGCAGCGGGAGATGCAGCAGAATCTCAGCCTGAAACATATCATGAGGCATATCCTCCATCATGATATGAAATAAAAAGAATCAACTGTGATCTCTGGCTCCATTTTAATCATATAACATTAGTCACCTTTTCTAGCTCTTACTTGCAAACCATGGCCGGTTGCTAGGCGATGGGAGCGGCAAAGGGGTGGGGGCCAGACCAGACAGTCCCATTTCGGACTCCCCTTGGTTCGGATGATGTGGACCGTCTGAATCTCCGTGTGAGGAGATTGTTGCTGTTTCACTAACACAGACACTACAGTATCACCTTTACATACACACAATAGTGCTTAAATAAAGAATCCAGCAACTATTTTGAGAATCTATAAATTCATAATAATAATAATAATAATAATAATTCACTAATTTTCTTGGGATTTGAGACATTTTGTTGGACAAATGAAAGGGCTCACATGGGCTTCAAAGAAAAGTCCTTCTAGTTTTTCTGGGAGGAACGACAGAACTATGCAGGCGTCAACATGCTGCATCACTAGCACTCACCTCTCAATGCAATCCAATAACACCACGAACACTGTACAACCAACTCACCTCATTTCACAAGGAGCTACAGGCAAAGACTTGCTAGTGAACTCCTCCACATGGAAACACAAGCAGCTCATTGAATGGCTTGAGACCTGCTCACATCAGTGTGAACAGGTGAACGAGTCTCTCTGGACACTTTGATTATTTCAGTCTAAAAGCCTGGTGACATAGCGACCTCGCTAGCATGGTCCGTTGGTGAACGGCTGTAGCTGCTGAGCTAACCACGAAGCTCCTCCCCCTGGCACCCCTGTACACAATCTCATTCAATAAGAAGTTACAGAAGAGGAGAAATAAAGACAACCCCCCACCCACAGCCTGTTGACCCTGCTAGTAAGTAGATCAGTATAGTTGGTATCGGCTGCCATACCACCACACTTCTAAGCAACTTCTTTTCCAGCGCGGGTGGAACCATCTGGAATAATGACCAAGCACTTCCAAGTCAGAGTCACGGGAGGTGTTGTTCATGAATGCAGCATCCGCAGCCTTTAGCTCGTGCTAACGATCAAACTTTGACGGAGCTGCTGTGCTGAAGTGCCGTTCTCACATCCCATAATAAGTCATTGAACAGCAGCACACTGACCATCATTGTGACATACCACTGAATAAAATGGAGCCGTCATTGCTGTTAACATGAGAATGAGCTGGTGAGTGTTGGAGCAGCTCATTATGTCATTACATAACTACACATACGTCATAAAAAATGTATCAAGAACTCATCACTTAGTAAAGAGCCCATCTTGCAGTAAAATGCTGGATGGAACGTAAGTCGTGTCTTCCTATCAGGAACGGTTTGTACAGGGAAGGTCCTTTTCAAAACGTCTTTTTTGAAAATGTTTCACATTTTTTCAGCTGAAAATAATTCTAAACAATTATTCAAACACTGTCCATTAAGACACTCCAGCATTTTAATACATCATGAGTCATGTCCTGTTGCATTGGGAGGGAGGGTACGCGTCCTCGCCGGTCTTCACTTCAACAAGGCTGGCACGTCACCGGACACAGAGATCCACATTAATCAAGAGGACATGAACCACTGCAGGTGAAGCAGTGTGTGCAAGTGAAGGAGTGTGTGTATATGCATCTACAGTCGGGTTACTGTGCTTCGTTTGGTCTTTTCCACCGGACAACAGATTGTGTTTTCCAAGTCTTAAGTCCAGCAACAGTTAGGTTGCAAACAACTGGCAGGCTTCCCTCGTCGTCATCGGAACTTCCTGATATTTCAGCCTCGAGCTGCCTCCCAATGTCCCTCTCTCCCTGTTGAGTTCCTGCAGGCGTTTACTTCTTGTCGCTGTTTTGAAATATTTGTTCGTAGGATGGCGGTGGGTGGTTGCAGTAGGAGGGAGGTGGAGGGTAGGAGCTCATCATCATATGGGCAGAGCCCGGCTGTGCCGGGTATGCCGGGTGTGTCATGGTAACGCTGGGGTCGCCGCCTGTCACCCCGTTGACCCCGAAGCCCTGCATACTCCCTGGCTGCTGGGAAACTGGAAAGAAAAGGAGAACATGGTTCAGTTCGTAACCTCAGACTGAATGAGTCAGTTAGTCAGCATCGAAGAAAAAGGGTCAAATTTGGGAGTTGTGCCGAAAGGAAGGGACGATATCGGAAATCACCATGAAAAAAACACTAGAAGATGATAGTGGTGAACTTCCTTTAATGGGATAATTGTAAATATCACACCACACACACACACACACACACACACACACACACACACACACACACACACAGAGAGATAGACAGAGGTTACAATTATAAAATAAATAGCCAACAGATAAGCTTTGTGTAACTGCTGTTACTAATTTATAGTTATTAAGTTCATCATTGATTTTTCATTGTGTTTGATAAACAAGCAGAAAACCTGAAATGAGCTGAAGAGACCAGAATTCAGGATCCGTCCAGTCAGCCGGTTTAATGGCTGCGTTTTGCTTTCAAAGGGTGACTAAATCTTGTTAAAAGTCAGATCTTTTTCCTACATTCCTACTCTGGCATCCTACAGCACAAGACGTGCTTTTTATAGATATCGTCTGCTGTTTTTCTGCCACCACAATGCACAACATGGGGTCCACTCCACAATGGTCCATTCTTTTAGCTTCTGCCTGAGATCGTCCAGCCGCCCCAGATTACACTCCCATCACAGGTTTACCTGTACATGTTTCATTCTTCATATTGGAGCGTGTTTGAGGGCAGACTGAGAGTTGTGTGTGCGGTACCTGGTGAGGTGGCCGGGTGCCTGGTGAAGGAGACGTTGAAGGCTGGCTCGTCTCTCAGAGCAGACGGATACATCCTCCTGCGGACAAAGAAGCCAGCGCCACAGCAGAACAGCACTCCCATCATCAGCAGCACCCTGATGGGAAACAGCCACACCATCAGCCATGACAACACCGGGGAGGACGGGGAAAGATGTTCACGTTAAACATACACAGAGAGCAGGCAGAGGCTCCTTCAGAACCCGTTCATTGTGACTTTGATTTACATTCAGCATATAGAAGCACAATGCAAGTCCCAACATAAATAGATCACATAGAGAAAGAAAACACACTTTCACATCATCAGAAAAATGAACATAAAAGCAGATTTAAAAGGTAAGTGCTGGTGCTTTCGTGTGCAATGAATTTGAAAGCTTCAATCCTGATAGATATAATAAAAGACTTTGCATGGACGCCACAGTGCAAAGGGGCAGTTGTAGAGGTCTGACATTATTTTTATTTTTTCTCTAATGCATCACAACAAAGTCACACATAAAAGCAGAAGAGGATGTGTGTCTCCTCCCCTCGATGTGAATCACACAGCAACATGCACTTCAATAATATATGTTCCCTGTGGGGATGTGCTGACACCCAGCAGATTTTTATTGCTTTAAAAATGTCGTTTGTGGTGCATCTCTAGTTTTTATTTTGCCCTGTAAGCAGCACCGAACAATCAGGCCTCCATTCTCCACTTTTATATCCACTGAGCACAAACAGTAATGTCCTTCTCTTCTCTTTTTATTCTCCTCTCTAGTCGTGTTTCTCATTTCAAGGATTCAGACTATCAACCATCTGGTCTTTATCTCTCTACTAGCATGGAGGCATCCACACACAAACACACAATACTCCACTGGAGCTCAAATTCACATGTTTGTCCCGTTTGTCTGACAAAAAATCTTTTAAAGTCAAATAAAGTCATTTCATATTCTGTGTTGTTGCCAGACAAACATGAATATACAAAGTGATCATCTGTCCTCAGAAGGGATGAGAAAACATGCCGACAGATCATTATTATCATATTACTGTTCACTGCACATCGTAACTAAGCTGTAATGGGAGGTTTTTGGCTTTAATGTGGGCATCTGATTTAACAGTAAGGTGCAAAGGGGCCTGTTGGCATTGCTTGAAGCGACTGTGATGCTAATAGTTTAGCAACTAGCCTACCTGAGGACAATAGGCTAGTTGCTAAATCATTAGCAGGCTAAAAGATACCAGATATCACTGAGTGACATCTGTAGGGGGAGGGCTTATCTGAATGAGATGCAAATGAGGAAATCGGATTTCCATGTGTTAGACATCATTGGAAAGCCTAGAAACGACACTTTCAGAATCTGTTAATAACTCAAAATGCCTCGAGGCCGACTTGTTCCTGGTTTTGCCGTGGCTGGTCACATATCATGACATCATCACTCCAAAGCAGCTCAGTGACGTGCAGCTAGCACGGCTACTCTGACTCACCAGCTATAATAGATGTTATAGAGATGAATCTCTGTGGCCTTTAGTCAGATCTCTTCCTGTCTGTAAGAGAGAACAGCAGACAAAGCCCACAGTGGAACTCACCAGAAGTACCATAGTCTCTGGATGGACAGGGCCCTCACACAGCAGCGAGTCCCACAGCAGTCCTCATAGGAGCGACATCTGCAACAACAGAAGCACACAGCGAGGCGTTAAGGTCAGCAGTAACATACACAGACACACAGGGATGGGACCGTGTGGTAAAAGGATGAGGCTACAGCCCTTTTCAACCTCTCACAGTGGCACACGTGGGAAACATGCCACGTCACAAGAGCTCATTCTCCCTATGATTGATGATGAACTATGATTGGCAAAAAAAGCACTCAAGAGAACACAAAGTCCCGTTGGATGGGTGATATGTCTATAAATAATGTTGGGCACGTAGAGGATAAAATGAATCAAGCAGTTGAGTTGGCTTTGCATTTGGATGAAATGGCCGATGTTCCTGGCCTTCATTACAAAGACGTGTCGGATAAAAATGAGCACATTCTGTTTTGCAAGAATCTTACGGGCAAGACAACTGTCGAAGACAATTTTCAGGTTATATACAGACTTTTCAAAGGCAACAATCCTGAGTGGAAATTCTGCATTCACATCTGAACAGACAGCAATGGGCTGCTTGACGATGAGGAGATGTGAGCCGTTTCCTGCTGCCTGATGTTGGCAGAAGGCCTGTGGTGAAAATGGTGAAAGCACATCTGTTCAAACTTGACAATGATTTCATCCAGTGCTACCCTGATTGAAGCAAAGTCAGAGCATCTGGATCGGGTGTGAATGAAAGCAGCAGCCTTCCTGCAGGAGAATCTGATGGATGTGTCCTCTGAATGTGAAGATGGGCTGAAGAGTCAGAGTTTTGGTGTGATGTTGAAATGGAATACTCTGAGCTGGTAAAACGTGCGTTGCATGAACTTTTGCCTTTCGGATCTCCATATATGTGTGATGTCACCTTCTCAGCTTTGACTCCATTAAACCCCAGCGGAGGAGCAGGCTGGTGACCTGCAGCCATACTGCAACCCAGTAACGATCAACGCTTATGAAAGACAAACAAGCCCAAGTGCCTCATTAACTAATTAAAGGAGATGGAACTGCAACTGGGTGAGTCTGAATGTTATTACATTCACAGTAAGTGTAAATAAGTGTATCTGTGAGGGCATTTTCTCTATACCTGAGTCCCTCAGTGTAAGATTAACACATTTCGTTTTATGAGTTAGTTCACATTTAATCTGAGTCATTAAGGGTTTTCTTCTCCAGGCAACGCAAGGTCACAAACAAGACACTATTGTGTCTCTTATGCCGAACACAAAGTTCTGACCTTTGACCTAGAGGCAGCGTCCTCCAGATAACGTGGGCTTATGCCCTGACCAGGAGGACAGTGGTCAGTCTTGCGATTGGCGCTGTTTATTTCATAACTGTTACGGCTCAAACCCTGATTCTCACCATGGCCGTCGTGCATCAAGAAGAGTTTCTGCATTAGACTTCTACCGTCTCCAGGAGTCTCCTCGCTTCTCATACGACTGTCCATCACATAATCAGCAGAGATACTAAAAGTTTAATAAGACTTCAATAGAAGATATTCAGGAGAATCATCAATACACATGATATCTTCAACGACCGTGACCTTTAGAGTTCCTGCAGGGGGTCCCCGAAATTATTTGATCCCAAATTTTATTTCTTCCAAAAATTTAAAAATGTACAAAAATACACATTAACTTGAATACAACCTATAATGAGAAAATATAAATCCTCCTATTTATTCAATGTTATGAGGTGAAATTGTGATGTAGAAATGCCAATATAGAATTAAAATTTGTTCTGTAAATGAATCAACATTTGTTTGAATGGTTTAGCATTGTAAATATACATCATTAGAAAGTACTATTATACATGGCACTACCGGCTGCACTACACATTATCATTAACCGGTTTAATAAGCAACACAATGTTATACGATATGTCGTAGGGGCTCCCTCCACCGGGTCACTATAGGCCTTGGGGGTCCTTGGTCTGAAAAACATTGAAGACCTTTGATTTGAAGGACATATGCAATGTTTAACAAGAGTTTAAATGAATCATTCTCATGGTTAAAAATAGCTAAAAATGTATTTTAGTTCATGTAAAAGAGCCAAATCATCATAATGGTTAACAAGCTAAAATTGATTCCTATTGGTTTAAGAAAGGATACAAAACTGTATAGTTAAAACGATAATTAATTCATTTCATCACTATTGTGTTGGAGTAGGATGTGAAAGATTTGGATTTGATATTCATTATGGCCATAAAGCATGGACCCACATGTGGGAAACTTGTCTTGGGCCAGAAGAGTGCTGTCACTGCAACTACACATCATACATGTGCAAGACCCCACACAACAAACATACATGCCAACAGGACAATGGAGACACACAACAGTCTGCTCAGTGCAACCTTCTCCTGTTCTTGGTGGTAAGCCCCCCCCCCCCCCCCCCAGTTCAATCATCAATACTAATTTCATGATGTTTCCTTCCTTCTCTTATTGTTGTTTTTGTTATTTTTGTTCAGGGGAGTTACTGAGGTTGGGAGAAAGGATAGCTTAAAGCTTCATGGCCCTGAACTTTCTCCCAGATGATAGTAGCTCATACTCGGTGTGAGAAGAATGTGGGACGGGTCCTCTACAATGTTATGTGCTAGATTAACAGTGGCCCTTTCAAAAATAGATTGAAGGGATGGTAATCTTTTTTACTCATCACCTTCATAGATGTTTTCACTAATTTCTCTAATTTTGATTTAAGCTGTACTGTGAGTGGGCCAAGCCAGGCAGCCATACCATTTCTATTTACACTTTCAAGGACTGCATTTTAAAAGAGTGTCATGTTCCTTGTGCTTACGCCAAACAGCCTCAGTCTACGAAGGAATAGTCTCTGACCTAGTTTGGCACATAGATCTTCAACCTGCACGTTCCATTTTAGCAGACTGTCTATGTAGATGTCGAGGTATTTGTAAGAGAACTTAAGGAACTTGAAGGAACCTTTCAACAAAATGTTTACTTTTGTGCAGAAGGACACTTTTCCCATTCCTCATGAATGGTTAGGAACATTTCATCCATCCACCGTCATGCCACTTCATTTAACCTTTAAGTGGAGAGCTGTAACTACTAAAAAGAAAGAAAAGATTGCTGGCAGAATATTGTTGTATTATTATTAATATGATTATATAAGTTGGACAAAACCAAATGACGGACCACAGCTGGACCAGGACGGTTCTAGTCGACGTCTGCTGAATAAATCTTGTTGTAAATGGAGCATTCGGTTGCAGCACTAAGATTCACAGTCGAGGAAATCAAAACGCGCTCAGCATGAGAGAGATGGAGAGCATGAAGTAAATGGCCTGCTTTATGATCAGCTTCCTCCACTAGGAACATTATTAAAGTCATTATTAAAAGTACCCATCCAGGCTCACCAACGATCCTGATCACGCTGAGTTATGTGGAGGGTTTGTAAAACTGGACAGAAGATGCTGGATGCTGGTTTGAATATTGTTTTTCATGCTGCATATAGACATGTTTATAAATGTGTCTTAACATCTTAACACGCTAATTACCATGTTCACCATCTTGGTGTCAACACTAAAACTTCCATTTCCCAGTACGGTTATCGGACCGCCGGCCTAAAACTGATAATGTCATTCTAAAATAGCTTCATGAACACAATTATAACTGTGACAATGACGATCACATGTAGAATTTAATAAAACAAAAATGTTTTTATTAAACCTTTATTTAACCACTCATTGAGACTTAAAATCTCCTACCCAAGAGAGACCTGGCCAAAAGGGCAGCATAAAACAAACAACAAACAAAATGCACAATTATCACACAATTAAAAGACGGTTTGGGGATTTCATAGTGGGAATTATTATAGGCGGGGACAATTTCCAAAACTTCCACATTCTAGATCCTTTATTAATGAGCCGAAGGCATCGAATGAAATCAGTTCTTCTTTCTGGAGGGTGTCCCTAGCAGAAGGGGGGGCAGCATAGCGCTCAGTACGAGCATGCGGAACAGACAACTGCAGAACATCTTGTGAGTGCATGTTATAATGGCCTTGGCTTCTAAGGAGATATGTACAGAAGTGAGTAGGGACCAGTCCAAGGAGTTTTATAAATAAACCCAATGTGTACGCCTGCGTACATACAGAGATGGCCGATCAGACTGCATAACATGTATGAATATAGGCTGAACGAATGTAATAACGGTGACAGTGTGTGTGTGTGTGTGTGTGATAGATGACTGGGCAGCCAGCATGGCTGCATCCTCACACTCCCAGTCCTGCATTTCAACACTAGATCAGGATGAGCAACCCGTGTCCCTGGAGACCCCCCATGCAAACAAGCAGGCTGCTGCATCCCTACCAATCCCTGCCGTGCTCTCCCCGTTTGCACAGAGTCTATACATATTCTCCAGAATTGATTATGAATTTAGGACAATCACATCCACAATATCTTGATGTCATCATCTGTTTTCCTGTAGTTATCAGATAGTAAGTCATCGTTATGAGATAAGGCATGCATTTATGTTCTTCGGTGACTGCAAAGCACTACAGTGTCCTGAGCTTTAGTGACCCAAGGAAAAACTCATCAACAAAGAAATATCAGCTGCCATGGTGCTGTTGAAGTATATTATTATACTGGGAGGATGGCGGATATTTAAATTAAAATAACTACACCCCTAACCACTTTTTTCTTGAGCTGAAAACCAATGTATGTGTGTATTTAGTCGCGTTGTTGATTGATTCAGGTCCACATCTTAATGCTAACCACAGCATACTCGTATCAGCCTATATGTCAACTCTAATTCGCTGCTCGCTGGCAGGTTTGCTTCAACAAACCCTGAGTTTCTCCTACATGTCTCCGCCTTTTTCTGGAATCTGAACCAACTCTGAAAAAATTGCCGTCCTTTCATCGTCAACCATCCATCCATCCATCCATTGTCTACCGCTTATCCTGTAATCAGGGTCACTGGGGGGGCTGGAGCCGATCCCAGCTATCATTGGGCGAAGGCAGGGTTCACCTTGGACAGGACGCCAGTTCATTGCAGCCTTTCTTCGTCAACCATCGATATGGAAATAAAAGTGATTCTAGCAGCTTTACCGCAGTAATTACCGTTTTTCTTACCAATCACATATCTAAACAATATTCTTCGACATTTTCGAAATTTCACCCTGCCTTCGCCCAATGACAGCTGGGGTTCAATCTACCCAAATTCTCCCATGTGACCCCCCTCCTCCGTGACCTCCACTGGCTCCCTGTTGCAGCACGCATCCAATTCAAGACGATGACACTGGCCTTCAGGGCCATCAATGGAACAGCACCCATCTACCTTCAAACACTGGTCAAACCTCATTCCCCAAAGCGAGCACTTCGCTCCTCTACTTCAGCTGGCCGGCTGGTACCACCATCGCTGAAATCAAACAAATGTCGCTCAGCAAAGTCCAGACTCTTCTCTGTTCTGGCGCCTCAGTGGTGGAACGAACTCCCGACTAATGTCAGGACAGCAGAGTCACTTGCCATTTTCCGAAAAAGGCTCAAGACTCACCTGTTCAGACTTCACCTCGACTAGCATGACCCACCAACACCCCCCCCCCCCAAAAAAAAAACCTTACCTATAGCACTCTGATCATAGCACTGTTGCTCTTGAAGTACTACTTTACTCAGATGAGGACCTAACACTTGTTCTATTTTTAGCTCTTACTTTATCGGCAATGATTCGTTGTGGTTTCCTTGTTTCCTTCTTTTGACAAATGTACTTATTGTAAGTCGCTTTGGACAAAAGCGTCTGCTAAATGACCTAAATGTAAATGTAAATACAAGATAAGCAGTAGACAATGGATGGATGGATGGATGGATTTTCAACATTTCATATCGCAGACATAATGCAGATTCTTTGCAGAGCTCTTTAGATTTTTTTTCCGAACAGGAGTTTTCTGAAAAAGGACATATCTTTGATGAAATAGCCGCTTATTTACTGTTTAATATGTGAAATATGATTAAAATCATATGCCTTAGTCTAGGTATTTGTGCAATATTTTTATGCTTAATTTTCAGCTGCAGCCACTTTCTTTTTGTGCCTGGGGGGATAACACCTATATGAAAATGATTATTTGTTCATTGCACTACTTTGTAAACCACGGGAGTTGAACCCCTGTCGCCTGCACCGTACGCAGCGTCGCTAACCGTTACACCACCATGTTGCGCTACAGGGCTGAAAATAAAGACTTATCACCTTTAGATCAATCGACTGTTTCATTCAGTTATACACATGAAGTCGGGCCGTAAATGTCTGCTACGCCAACTATCTCTACTTTGATGCAGTTACGAATTGGTCCGCTTTCTCAGGATGAGCTCGTTTTCTCCATAAACACTCAGTAATATCTCTAACTCTCTCCCGGTTGCCATGGTCAATCGTAGTATTCAGCTCCATTGATGATGGCTTTGTAGAGTCGGCAGGCATGCGCTTAATTCAGAGTTTACATACTCCGAGGTGATTGAACTAACTTAAAACTGCTGTTCTGGAACCCAAAACTCAAGAGTTTCAGGTTCAGAGTTGGTTGAGCCTGCTTTCTGGAATGGGCCCCAGTAATGATGTTTGATGTTGTCCTTTAGAACCGCCACTTTTTCCTTACATATCAGGCACGTGGCATTTCCACTGAACTCCACAACAAAACACTGCAACGTCCATCTTTGTTGAAGTGTGTGTGTTCCCAGTCCACCTTTCTTTCTGCTGGGAAAGACACATCTTTGCTGTTTGTGGTGAAAGAAAGGAAGCGACAGCCCTGCAAGCTTCTGCAGTCAAGGCTGGACATGCAGCACCACGACCTCTGACCTTTGCCATTGTATTGCACAAACAAATACTTTTTATTTAACATTTTGAACAAATTCAATTGGGTTTGTATTACAAGGGCTAGTTTAAATTGATATGAAACAAGTATAAAATAAAACAATTTAATGTAAAAAACTTGATGGAGAGGTATGGGGTCAGTTCAGTCTCATTAATAATGAATGCACATAGAACGATTCACAAATGTATTTTGTGATTTATATATAAATGACTCTCTTCTCACAAATATATTTCGTTTTAAATAAATGTAATATAAATCCATAAATATATTAATTAAAAAATATTTGCAATTTTCATCAAAAATGTATTATATATATATACAAACTGTTGAACTTGAATTTACAAGACGCTTTTCATTTGTGAACTTGTTTGCATTTGTTCGTGAACTGGTCTGTATTTGTTTGTGGATTTTTCAGATGCCTCCCTCGTTTTCAGCTCAACGAGCTGACAAGCTAACGTTAGCTAGCTCTTATAGTCAGCACTTTGAAACCAATGTAGTAAGCAATTTACCTATTAGTTATTATGGTTTGCTTGTAACTTATTTTTGCATGCATTAACAACAGGTAAGCTTTAGCAAGCAAATGACCGATATGGTTATGTTTTCTGATGTTAGTAGGATCATATTATGCTAGCTAAGTTAGCTTATGATCCGTTGTCTAAAAGCATTATATGGCTAACTAGTTAGCTAACGCAAATGTGCAAAATGCGCAGAGAAAAAGCTGTGCTCTGGCCATGGTGAGGTACCCCTCGTGGGAATGCAGTCATGTGATTGGCTGAAAACGAGGGAGGCATCTGATTGGCTACAGAGAGTTCCTTGTTGAAAAAAACGCATTTGTGAATCCAGCCACGTCAGGAGAGTTTCAAAAATCCACAAACAAATACAGACCAGTTCACGAACAAATGCAAACAAGTTCACAAATGAAAAGCGTCTTGTAAATTCAAGTATAACAGTTTGTATATAAATGTAACAACATACAAATACATTTTTGATGAAAATTGCAAATATTTTTTTAATTCATATATTTGTGGATTTATATTACATTTAAATTTAAAACAAAATGTATTTGTGAGAAGAGAGTCATTTATATATAAATATAAATACATTTGTGAATCCTTCTCTGTGCATTCATTATTAATGAGACTGAACTGACCCCATAGAGAGGGGGGATCGGCCGGATGGAGAGGGGGGATGGGCCGGATGTGGCCCGCGGGCCGCCAGTTTGGGACCCCTGCTCTAAAGAGTCAAAGTGAACATTGGTGATACACAACAGTGATCCTCACGACACTCTGACTTTAGAAAACGAGCCAACGGCTGATACACCGTTACATTCTTGTTCATTCTCACTTGGAAATGATGAAATGTCTCTACTTGACGAAACGTCTGTGAAGTCGGCAAACAACATCGACGCTGCAGTGCCGCTGACAGTAAGTGGTTTCACTCCTCTTTGTTTCCTTGATGCTATTACAGCAGCTCCTCACGTGTCTCCGGGCAGACATGATCTCCTCATGCAGTATTAGAGTGAGCCACCTGTGTTCAATTCTCATACAATTCCTTTCTGCAGTCGAGGCTGTTCTTTGTCACAGACTGATCTCAACATCTGGATTGTTATAAGAGACTGGATTCTGGTTTTGAAGCTGAGGAGAGACACAACACAACAAAGGAGGAAGAAAAGTGGAGGAGAAAGGAGGATTTGTTCTTCATTACTAAGGTAATCTCTCTTTGCCGGTGCTCTCAGTGTCTTTTCCTCTCCTCCTCCTCTTCCTCC
Source organism: Eutrigla gurnardus (assembly GCF_963514095.1). Lineage (NCBI taxonomy): Eukaryota > Metazoa > Chordata > Actinopteri > Perciformes > Triglidae > Eutrigla > Eutrigla gurnardus. The sequence goes on along the minus strand of NC_139929.1, from coordinate 21,162,770 downwards.
TCCTCCTCACTAGTATAGCTGTGGCCAGCTGGAAAGCAGACTACATGGTTAAAAGTCTGCCTGAATCAGTAAAACAAACTCTGCTTCCTAAAACCAGATTTTAAAGCTGCAGGAAGCAACAGTAGGAATGAACATCGAACCAAACTGAATTGAATTGTGATTTTTAGCCTTTTTTTGTTGCTATTCCAGCTGACACATACATTTCCATCCCAATGCACTTTAGAGTCATCAATTAACCTATCCCCACCCTGCATGTCTTTGGACTGTGTTAGGAAGCCGGAGAACCCGGAGAGAACCCACGCTTACACGGGGAGAACATGCAAACTCCACACAGAAGGAACCCAGGGCCGACCCGAGAATCGATCCCGGGACCCTCTCACTGTGAGTGCTAAAAAAGGAATATAAAAATATCAAGAATAAGCAAACAGAAGACAAGCAGCAGAGCAACACCCCGAGCTGCACCCTTACTGGATCTGGATCCATCTGGATTCTGGTGTGAAGCTGTTAACAAGGTTGGCTTCAAAATTCAAGGTCAACTTTACAGCTAAGTGTTAAAGTCATCTTAGTAGCTAACTCGTTGCGCTGTAGCAAGCTGTCAATCACAAGGTAGCCCCGCCCCTAAAGCATCCCCTGCTTTCTGGTCTGGTGGACTCTAAATGGACCAAAATGTACTAAATGAACATCATGCTGGATTGAAGAAGACTTGAAACTAGAGATTGAGACCATAAACTCATGTTTACAATGTTTACTGAGGCAATAAATCAAGAGAGGAGTAGGACCATTTTTTCACAGACTTCTATACAACCAGACATTTTGACAGCAGAGAGAATGTTTCAGGCACATCAGCCTTGGATTCACTTTTCAGAACCAGAGCCATTTTCCCCCATGGGGACCATATGAACCAACTAGAGGTGAAACCTTTGTATGAAATACAAGCACATCTGATTCAAGCAGACTAGCGGTGATGTCGTGCATTTGGCCTTCCTTCCCAAACCTCCAGCCAAATTGTGTCAGTGATTAAATCTCTATGCAGTGGCTTTAATGGTCTGCAGAGTTTTGACTTGAAGGAGTGGAACATTGTGGTACTTACATGAAGTAGATGGGGTATCGGCCTTCAAAATACCAGCAGTACTTTTTGGCTTCTACACACTGCAAAAGAGAGACAGACTAAGTTAGTCATTAAAAAATAAACAACATATAGGAAAACGAAACGTCTTATTTGATCAAATAATACAATGACATGCAGAGCAAAATACTCAGCGAGGATTTCCCAGCATCCTTTGTGTATGAGCCCTCATTTTTCCATTAGTGGCTTCAGACGAGAAAGCACAGAGAACCGGCTGACTGGAGAACGCCTGTAATTAACTGTCTTTGAAATGCAGCCATGTTTTGTACAGAGGACGTTCCCTGTTATCAGTCCGCGCCTGCAGAGAGGAGCTGCAGGAGAGGCTGAGGGGGAGGAGAAGGGAGGGAGAAGCGGAGGGGGAAGGTGAGATCGGAGGAGAATGAGGAGGAGCAGAGAGGAAGTGAAGTGAATCCTACTGCAGAAACATGCCTTGCCTCAGGGCGGCAGGCAGGGCACGCAGCATCACTTTCCATTAAAGTTGAACAGGAGCCTCAATGCAAATGGAAATGTATATAATTGATGCGACTGTCACCCCCAATTTCCACTGCATGCGTCTCCGCTGCGTTGCGTCTCCGCCACGCCAGCGGAGCAGATACGTTTCACTTTATTCTATGGGTGAATCCCCACCAGGTCCGCTGCGCTGCGTGTCCGCTGCGTCTCGGCTCCGGCAGTCCGCAGCTCTCTGCAACAAATACGGAGGACTTCTATTTCTGGCGGATGCCGGACCACGGCGCAGCAATTCAGCACAGAGCAAATATAGCGATACAGGAAGTTCGGTACATACTCAACAATAAAACATCCGGTTACTTCAAAATAAAACACTTGTGTTAATAAAACCTCTTGACGACGGATCATATTTCAGTTAATTACGTCACAAAAACGTCAGCATGGGCGGGGCCAGGTACGGAGTCAACAGGTGAGAGGTTTTCAGAGTTCTTCAACTTGCGCGATTACGTATTAGCGCGAGGTCTCGCGACGTCACAGTCGTTCTACCGGACTGCGCCGTGGCGGACTCAAACGCATCCTGTGGGGATTGGCGGACGGCGGACTGAAGCCGGATCGGAGACGCACCGCAGCGGAGACGCTGGCAGTGGAAATTGGGCGTCAGTCGTATCACATTGTTACGAGCTGAACGCTATTAAGTCGTGGTGGTGTAGAGGAACAGCACTCTGGGAATACAACGTAACTCAGTGAAGCGGTTAACAACGTAAGGCTGCATCCTCACTCGTTTTACTACCGTGACGTATCCGTGGCAACTGGATACATACTGTAGCTCTGTGATGTCAGATAGAGCCGATTCTTTACAAAAAGTGTGTTAAATAACAGATTACAGATGCTCCACGGCACTAAAGATCTTTTACTTTACACGGCAGCTATATTCTTTCGATATCACACGATCACATGACAAACCCAGTCAGGCTTCAAGTAATGCGTAGCGTCCAGAATAATCAGCATCCTGGAGGAGCTACTAGCTACGGGCGGGTTTTTTTCATGTGTGATGTGTGCCACAGTGCGCCTTTTCCAGCAACACAACAATGGTGTTTCTGCATTCACCAGCAGGGTTTAAGGCACTTCAGCTCCGGCATCACTAGTCAGAACCGTAGGATGCTGCCTGGATGGCCGCCGTTCCATCAGAACTGGAGAGTATTTCTTCATTGAAGGAAGAGCAAAGAACGACACTTCAGGGTTTTCTTCCCTGATGTTTTTGCTCTTCTCCTCTCCAGTCGGGAGCTTTGGCGAGAGAAAAAAAAGGTTTTTGGTTTCCAAAGCTAATATCCCCATTCTTTACAACTGTACAGGGCTGAATTTAAATATAGTTCACCCATTTAGATTATATTAAGGCCTAAATTTAGGCAAAGTTGAGAGCGTGGCCTGTTTGAGTGACAGCTATGTGCTGTGTCATGTCACTAGTTGTCTGCCAGCATCAACCGGTCCCGCCTCAGATCAACTACTAATACTCTAGATCAAGGTCCCGCCTCTAGATCAACTACTATTAATAATACTAGTACTAGTACTACTACGACTACTAATACTACTACCAACACCAAATGTAGATGGAACCCAGGAGCCTGGTCTGCTCCAGATTTCTGCCTAAAACTTTATTGAAGCAGTTTTTTCTCGCCACTGTCGCTGTAACTCGTGCTGATGGGGATGTTGGGACCTGTATGTATTGACCCTGAAAATCATGAGAGTGTTCTAGTCCTGCTCGATGTGCCCTGAGATAACTTCTGTTGTGATATGACACTATAAATCAAATGTAATTGAATTGAATTGAACTAACAATCCACGTCCAAGACCCTCTTTGAGCTTCACGACCGCTGCAGCATGGATAGTGAAGGCAACAAACTCAACTTAAGGTTTTTGTTATTTATTTCTCTAATAAATTCCATAAAAAATACATTCCAAAGAAACTGAAGTAACATCTTAAAGGTCCCATATTATGAAAAACACGTTTTCTCTGGTCTCTACACCTATAAACTTGTCCTCCTTGAGCCTGTCAACTCCCAGAATGAAGAAAACAAGTGACTCCTGCATGGTCTCTGCAGCCCCCCTACTGGTACAACGGCGCTCCTACAGGCTGTCCATACGAATCCGGCATTTTCGCGGCGTGAAAACGCACTTTTTTGAAACCAGCTCTGAAGGTGGAAAAGAAAAAAACGGCACCCCTCCGTTTCGTGTTCGTTTTCGTGTGGACGGCGAAAACAAATACGCTGACGTCATCGGCCCGACCCTCGAGCCTGACTTCTTCCCCCGCGACGTCTCCTAACAACAACAACAACGGCGGCCTCGATGCTCGTAGCAGATATTCTGCTCGTCTGTACGTCGGCGTATCAGGGCCACTGTAAGAAAAAAAACGGAGCCGAGAGAGGGGGGCGATATTCCGGGAAAAAAGTCACAGATATGCTACTTTATTACGATGCTAACAAACAACCGCTAGCTAACTTCCCATAATTGTAGGCATTTATTTGTCTAATTAATCCATCCCAAGGTGTGACAACGCCTCGTCAAGGTCCTTAGGGTGACGGCTGTTGGTGCTTATTGTTGGTTTTATTTATACGGGCCAAATTGTCATCTTATGGGTGGTTATTGATCGGGTGGTCGGATGGAGATTAGCCGTAACTCTTACGTGTTGCCATAGCAATGGCAAACATCTGGTCAAGCTCCGTCTCTTCTTCTGCGTTTTTGTAGCAGAAACAGCGCCGCATAAGGGCCTGGAATATGTACTACAGCGCGCTGAGACGTTTTCAGTGGATTCGTCTGGACGCGGATTTTCTACGATGCCAAGGCAAAATGGAGAAAAAAAGTTTGTTTCGCTTCGTCTGGACGGCCCCTCAGATTCAGCTCCCGTCGTTAAGTAACAAAGGGAGTCATTTGCATCGGCCGAACTCCTCTGATGATCGGAGATATCCGAGAGGGGGCGTTCATCACCGAGGTGAAGTTCGGTGTGACCTGCGGTGAGACAGCAGTGAACTAGCGGTGTTTCACAATGTCGTCGCCCAGACACGCAGATTGCTCTGTTGTTGGTTGTACAAATCAACATGAGTGCTTATATTCTGTCCCAGCTACAGAAGAACAGAAGAGACGGTGGTTGCGTTTCATTTTTAATGACAGTGTGACGACTACGGTCCGTGTTAGCTTGTGTTGGGAGCTCACCATTAGGACTACACAATGCGGCCTACAAAAGCCTCCACATGCGGTCAGAACAAAGGGACAAAGGGGATTAAAAACTACAACCGCCATTTTAGTTTCACTTCTCACCTAGGTGCGAAGTGCAACGTCACACAACTGGCGCCCCATTGGCTGACAACCACAGGTACCCCAGGGGTTCCCCGGGAGCAGCCGTGAGCTATATAAACCGGCGCCGCCTTAAGAACTCTCTCTTCCATCGCAACACCACGTTGCAACAGGAGGTGGACTCGTCCACCGCAGCACACCGCTGCAACAGGAGGCCAGCTTATAACGTCTGCAGCGTTTCCTTTGTCCAAGGCCACAGTCTTCTCCCGAAACTCGCTGGACGAGCGACAGACTGTTTTTCCCCGTTTTCCGCGACTCGCCCCTTTTCTTTTACTCGTTTTTGGATCCTGAGAGATCGCCACAACCACGCGATCCTATGTTTACCTGCAGAAGAAGAAACACAAACGGTTTCTTTATTTCAGCGACCAACCGGAAGCCCCGCTCCTGTCTGAAGTCAGCTGACTAAATCGCCAAGCGTTCGATTATATTGTTGCCCGCGGAAGGAAGAAACATGAACTGTTTTCTTTATTCGAGCTTGATCAATGAGAGGAAAAACGCCCCGCTCTCATCTGGACTTAGCCGACTCATCACGTCCCCCGCTGACGTCGGGGACTCACGAACTACCGCCACCGCCCGTCATCGCCGGGACGGACTCGCAGCCTACGCAACGACACCAGTAACAGGCTATCAGTCTGGGCAGAGACATAAGTTTGATAGTGTAGGATATGCTTGTAATTCTTGTTAACGTGTTTTAAGTTTTGATCACGGACCGCCGAGTCCGTTGCTTTCTGTGTCTGTGTTGAATGCTGATTGTGCACCCACGCCGCTGGGTTTCATCTCGGTAACAGTGCGTGTCCAACCTCGGACACATTCACGAGCTCAGTAAGTGATCTACCATCAGTTAAAGGACCGGGGTCCCGCCGAACGAACGCCAGTTCATTCACGGATGATGGTAATAGCTTACTGATCCTTTGTGTATTACGCGCGCATTCTCTCTCTCTTTGTTCTGGCTAACACACATGTGCACACACATACACCGCCCCCACACGTGTCCTACGCCAGCTGTTTCCGTATCCGGATGCTAAGGACATAGCTCCATCTGGTGGCTGTACCCAGCCATCTCTCGCTCTCTCTCCCTCTCTCGTGATTCTATCTGACGTCAGTGGCTCCGCCCCTGAACACTGTGAGGAATAGCTCCATCTGGTGGTCGCGCCTGGCCATCTCTCTCTCTCTCTCTCTCTCTCTCTCTCTCCACACACACACACACAAACACGCACGCACACCCACACACACACACTCCACGTGTGTCTCTCCCTTTGTTTAGCTTAGCTTTGTGTGTTAGGTAGTTAGATAGTAAGGCTTTGTTAATTGCAGTATTATTGATTGTGATCATTATTACTGATTTTAATCAATCTTATTTAAGCAATATCACACGAGAGGGAGTGCTGTTGTACTGTATATCAGCACGGCTGTGATTCGGTCGTAGGCACGAGGCCGCAGGCCGAGTGCCGCAAATAATCACACCGTGCTGATATACAGTACAACAGCACTCCCTCTCGTGTGATATTGCTTTTATACAACAGTGCTACGAGCACATTTTATTAGTTAACAGTAATAAGAAACAAGAGATTATGATATGTTTGTTAAGTAATCATTCATTCGGCTCCGCCACACAAATAGTTCCGCAACTGAAGGGAGACAAGGCTGTTGCCAGACAACACATATACAGTACATAAACATTCCTAGACACAAGCTCGCTACTCTGTGTCAGAGCGATAGGCTCTGCTCTGTGTCCGCCGCTACTTTGTATCGGGCAGAGCGCATTTCCTCGCTCCTCGTACATAGCGCCCCTCCGGTTTTCTCTGTCTCTCTCCAGCGGGTCTTTATGATTTTTTGTTTCCTCATTGAACGACATTGTGAAATATTTTGCTCCGTTGTCGTCACTTTTCAGTATGAATGAGTCAGGTTTGAGGTCCGTAAGATAGGCTATTTAACAGCTGATGTAACGTTAGCTAATAACGGTTATTAGAACGCCCGTACAGCGGAGTGATTATGTCTGTAAAAAGTCGCAGTGCTGTTATACTGTATATCAGCACTCATGGAACGTCTCTTGTCCAATCAAATTGCTCGGTTGGGACCGGTCGGAACTACCTGTTGTATAATATATTATAACTAGCGGTCTCTTGTGCTTGTTGTGTATATGTCACTGGATAAGCAGGTTGTGAAGGCTAGTGCTCGAATTTCACGCCTTTTTAATTGTTCGATTGTTTTTATGCTTCTATGCCAATGATCACGATGATTGGCATGTGAGTATAAAACCTTTATATTGAGACTGAATACAGTTTTTGGTTATCTTTTCCCTGATCCCAGGGTGGTGCCCCGTTTATTCATGATTATATCATAATAATATCCATCCATCCATCCATCCATCAATTGCCTACCGCTTATCCTGTATTCAGGGTCACGGGGGGGCTGGAGCCGATCCCAGCTGTCATTGGGCGAAGGCAGGGTACACCCTGGACAGGTAACCAGTCTATCACAGGGCCAACATGGAGAGACAAACAACCATTCACACTCACATTCACACCTACGGGCAATTTAGAGTCATCAATGAACCTATCCCCATCCTGCATGTCTTTGGACTGTGGGAGGAAGCCGGAGAACCCGGAGAGAACCCACGCTTACACGGGGAGAACATGCAAACTCCACACAGAAGGAACCCGGGCCGACCCGGGAATCGAACCCAGGACCCTCTTGCTGTGAGGCGAGAGTGCTACCCACTACACCATCGTGCAGCCCTCACAATAATATATTAAATATAATTATTAATATCGATAATCATATTGACATTAATAATTAGCTGTTGATAACCAAATCTGCTCCTGCTACTACCCCAACACTTGTATGTGTGTGCTAACCACTTCACATCGGACTGCTTCAGTTACGAGGGTCAGAACAAAGCTGGCTTTGCCTCGACACTGACCCTCGTAAAAGGATCTGTCCCAACCATACGGGACCAGCAACTTCACCTGAGTCACATAGGCGAGCCATAGCGATACATCCATGTAAACATTTGTGCGTGCTACGGCTAGCGTAAGCGGCATCGTCTCCAAGTAGGCGATGACAGACGGAGCTCATTAGCATTTAAAGGTGCAGGCACAGAAACAGCCTGTTCTCAGCAGAGCTCATTTCTCGACTTACTCATGACTATAAGTGATAACATTTCATAAATACCTTTGTGATGAAATCTCAACTTTGTAAGTGAAGAGAGGTGATTTTTACATCTTTAATTCACTTATGTCAAAACTTCCTTTGAGCAGTTTGATAAAGACGAGCCCAGAAGGACACAACGGTCCTGGAGAGCAGCGCTGCAGTGAAGCATGGTGGAGGTTCCCAACATGGCAACACAAGAGGTGATTTGTCTGGTGGAGGAGGCGACTGTGACACCGACACAACACAAACACAGTGAGAGAGTTTAACAAAGTCACTCTCACTGACACAATCTACACCAACAATCACTCTGGTTGCTGGTGGGAAATGTTGCCCTCACAGAAAGTATGTCATCAAACCTTCAACTGTCATCTGAGGGACGGGGTGTCAGCCAACTCATGCTCCCCTCCCCACTCCTCCATAAACCCCGACAGCCGATGCATCAACCGTCCAGAAGAGTTGGAAGCTTTGAACGTAGAATTAAAACGTTCAGCAGCATCTAAATGTCTGTTTCAGGCTCAATCGTCCGACTCAGATAATCCAACACACTCAAGTTGTACAGAATCACAGTTTAAAGAGTGACCGTGTTGCTATTAGTATCTTATGTAAAGGTTTGGCGTAGATAATAAAACACAGATGAGTGTGTATTAAAAATGGATTGAAGGCTTTTACAAGGACACCTGCCTTCACTACGAGCAATTATGGACGCATGGAGTCACCAGTTAACACGGTCACTCCTCTGTTTTCTTTCTGAGTTCTTTTTTGTTCTCATAAACTCTGTTATGTACCTCACACTCTTGTAAATAGACTCTAAGTTCCCTTTGTTTTCCTGTTTTTTGTTGTTTTATTTATACCCTTTCACATACCTGTATATAGTTTCACTGGAGTGTTTTTGTGGTCTGTGACTGTCGAAAGGGCTGTTTGTAATTCACATTTCCATGAGATGTTTATTGACTGATGTTATTTTTGATAGTAAAAGATAAAAACAACACGGTCACTGGTTAAATGACTTTTATTTAACATTCAGAGTCCATGCAAAGATAATGTAGTAATGTCCACCTGAGCAGAGAGAGAAGTCACCCTCCCTGTGTGTGTTATAAATAATAATGCTCAATAAATGCTTCAGTGCATGTGAGCGTGCCCTACTGCTGTGGTTAAGTCAAACCTCTGATTGTCACTGCGACTCAGATCAGCGGATCCTCTGAATCCCGGAAAGTGACGGCCTTGTAGCCTCGGAAGGATGGACGCTGAATTGGGACACAGTATACTGTTATATGTTCTGTACATGAGCACATAGACAACTGGATCATCTAGTGACTTGTGTGCTCGTAACGTCTCGCTGGTGTCACACGTTAGGTTTCTCCACCAAACACATGGAAACTTCTAGCCACTTGCTAATGGATTCGACCCATACAGCACACACACATCTGGACATTTCTTCCCTACTTGTGTTGCCACACTGCATGTGCACACTCACACATCTCATCATTGTTCACCAACTGTAAAAGGGTCCATACATGCAGAGATATTTGACAACAGCAGCTGAAATGATGGCGATATGTTCTAAACCTGGAGGTTGGAGTTCTTCACAAATCATAATGACTTCTTCAACAAATGCAATGCCATTGGCATCTCCGTCTGTTATTTTCAACCCACTATTTTGGCATGCTGTAAACCATTTTGTACACAAACCAAATGATCTGTGGTATCATTACTTTCTCACTGACTCGTGTCCAAGTCATGTGACTTGAGTCCACACCTCTGGAGCCCCGAGAGGGAAAACACATCATCTGAGGACCCTGCATATCTGGCATGGCAATTCATCCGACAGCTGTTGGGGTATTTCAGTCTGGACCAAAGTGGTGGAACAACACTGCACTCCAAATTAGAAGGGCTCATCCTCTGGGAAACACATTCATTCAGTAAAGTATATTCCCATGGTGGGGCCGACGGCGAGCCGAGTGTTGTGCGACGGCTCCGCAAGGCCGCCTACTGATGTGTCTGCAGTGGTTTCTTTCTTTCGACAGATGTACTTATTGTAAGTCGCTGTGACTCCCGTCGCTGTGACTGAATGCTAAATGCTAACCGCTAAGTGAAGCCCATTGCCGCTGCATGCCCTCCTCCTGGCAAAACGGTCTCTGGATGACTGAATGAAAATACAAGTTGTTTTCTCATTTCTGCTGGATTTAATCCAATAAACACTAATGTCAACAGATCCTCTGCTAGGGTGGCTCCACACTAGGGGGCGTTCCATACAGCTTTTTCAGGGCCAAAACCGATTATAACCAATCTAGGAGAAGATAACCGACATTGGAAACCCATAATTGTCTGCAGTAAAAAAAAAAAAGCGTGAAAATGTGTCCAACTTAAAAATAACACAAACTCTTAACACAAAACTTTGTTGAAATTCCTTAAAGCATTTGTGTTTATCACAGAACTATTATGATCTGAACAAAGTGCAGCGAGCTCTCGGCTGCATTATTATGAAGTTGAACAAATGACATAACTTAATTTTATCATTTTAACTTCAGGGAACTAAAATAGTTCCCTGAAGTTAAAATGAATCAAATATAGACCAGAGTAGTGACTGCAGCTGCATCAGAGCCAAAGCAGCGCAAAAAAGGAATTCATTTATTGGATCAAATAACTGATGATCATAACAATGCTGAATATCGGCCTCCATACTAGAAAAAAGTGACAGTGATATTCACACAGATTAAAGTCGAATGCTCTTTAAAAACGTCTGTGCTTTCTCTGCAACACAATACTACGTCTTTGACACGTCAACACTGTAACCTCTTCACATTCTGCTGATAAAGTTTTTAAAAATGTTTCAACTGAACTTCCCACCAGATCTGACACACTGCACCAGCAGATTGCCTCAGTGCTACTGAAGCAGATCCTATAAAACAGCCAGGCTGGATCTTCCCTCTCAATCCCCCTCAGTACCTAATAGCTCCTCGCTCTCATTCCACCACATTCTGGCCAGCATTAGCCTTTATGTGACTCACTTAACAATGTCACCTCTGGCTGGCTGGATGTGAGCGTAGGCGAGATAAAGGAGGATGAGGTCATCGGCATACCAAGTACAATAGACGCTTGGAAATAGAACAAGACTGCAACGCTCATACACAATGTCACAATTCTATTTCTAATTGAGAAATACACACAATAGCTACAATGGCACAGCTTTCACTTCACAATGCTTGACTTCGTTACTTTCCGTCTCCATTAGTGTGGACCTAATTGTAAACCCGCCCCCAACACTCTGCCAGCAGTGGTCACCGTCCAGCTCTGTTCATTGTCCGTCTCCAATTAGAGCCCAGTGAAAGTGCTGAGAGCGGAGGAAAACGTCCCTAGGTTCTCCAGCGGGACAAACACGAGCGTTACGCAACCACACAATGTGCTTCCCTGCTTTAAAAGCAGCTCAGATGGGTTTGGGCTAAAAGGACATTTGGGGGGGGGGGATAGTTCAAATGGTTGGACAACACACATGAAAGCTTTGGAGGCAGGAGAGAGTGTGTGTGTGTGTGTGTGTCAGGCTGTGTTGTACCTTTGAAGTTGCAGGATACTATCGGTGAGTTTGGTAAAAGGAGAAGCGGTGAAACGTCAGACGTTATTGAACGCTGCTGGGCCTTCAAAGTCACCTGAACAGCTGCCATCACTTTCTCACTCTTTCTAGCTTCTGCAACACTTTCCTGCCGACACGTTACACACAAAGCAGGATCATGTTTTCTTATGGTCTTGAACTTCAGGTCGTTTGGTTCGTCTTCATGGTCTCAGTGCTGCTGCACAATCGTTGTGCTTCTGTAATAATGAGCGCTTTGTTGACTTATCAGGACATATCCCGGCATGAAAACACTTCCACGCCTTGATTCCACTCCTTTCTTCATTTCCTGCCGTCGGCCATCCTTCCTGTCTTATTGATCTGCACTGACCCACAGACGCCTCTGCCATTAGCTAGCAGCAACACGCCAATACGCATCATTTGATTATCAGCGTGTGGTTGGACTGAAGTGGAGGAGCGAGAAAGCAGAGCAGCAGGAAGAATGTACTTCTGTCGTTGTGTACAAGATGTACATGTATTTGTACACTGTACACTGAAACGAAAATGTACATTTTAGATGTAGGCCAAAGTAAAAGCTCCATTTAACTACATGGGTGTTGAAGACTTTTCTTGTAAACTACTTTTGTGCCCCATGAAATATCACCAGGATGGCACTGACAAAAAATAGTACAAAAAAAGGACTCAACAAAACATTTAGGTCAGGTTTGAAAAGTTAGATAGATATATTTTCATCTGCAAATGAGCAGAACCACCTTCTAGAAACCAGAATGTTTATGGAATATTTAAAGCGTCTAAATGAAGGAGTAAAATCAAATACAATACACATTGTTAGATCCATTTCTGATTCTGTATGCATTCATGTCATGATTCATGAAAAACTGCTGAGCTATTGTAACTGTAATGACTGCAGCTTTGGATGACGTGTGTTTCATCCATCCACTTATACCTTCGATGGCCAAGCCACAAATCAGATCACAGCAGAGAAGACAAAGCGGTGTATTATGTCAGTGTCGTCCAGCAGAGGGCAGAAAAGAGCCGCCCAACGCTTCACACAAAGAACATTCATCAGTCATTAGTTTTCATGGAGAGCTGCAGAGAAGCTTTGTAAAATGGAGACGCATTGTTCATGTCCAAATGAAACACAATCAGCCGTCAGCCACGGAGCGGAGCGATGGCAGGCGCTACGTGTTCAGCTGCTTTCAAGGCAACGCGGCAGAAGAAACCTCGCTTTTTCAGAGCCTGTGCACATCAGTGTGGTGTCCCGCAGCCCACAGACTGTGAAATAAGACAGCAGTCGGCTTTGAGCAGGGCTGATCAGAAAACATGTGATTCCACAAGCCTCATTAGAAAACACCGCCCTCCATCCGAGGGGGCTTATTCACCCATTCACACCTCCTTTTGCAAAGGTGCACCATATTTCTCTCACAAGCCAATCAGAGCAACCTGGGCTTTTTTTTAGGGAGGGGCTCTTAAAGAGACAATCAATGACAATTTATTTATAGTGTCATATCACAACAAAAGTAATCTCAGGACATTTTAAGAGCAGGAATAGAACAGATTGGATTTCAAGCAAAAGTTCCAAAGCTGGAATTGTCATGATTTGCATTATTAAAAATGTTTTCTTAATTCTGTAACAACAAAAAGAAGATCTGATTCGACGTCAGCTCTCTTGGAACTGGACTGAACCGTCGGTTGAATCATATTTCACATTCACTCCCTCATTCATTCATTTCACAGAGGAAAAGGCTGCAAGCTTCACACACAGCAATTACATTTTGTTTCTTTTGGTGATTAGTGAGGCTGCCGTAGCATTCTTAAATTATAAGGAAATCATATGACGTAATAAAACATTAGAATGTCATGATGCTGCTATGTGTCGTCATCCAATCTCAAAGCCTCTGTTGAATAGAGAGGAGAGAAAAACAAACCATGGTCGTACAGCTCCATGAAAATGCAATTATATTACAGGTACGGAAACCATCCTTTCAAGTGTGGGAATGGACTGCTCGTTAACTGGATGACTGCACACAACAAGCATGCGGAGGGATACGGTGGCCTGGAGAGGTCAAACAGAGAGCACGGCTTCAAGGTGAAACAAAGGCAGAAGGCAGAGGCTGTTTCACAGAGCTCTGCAGGTGAGGAATTACAATACGACTCAGCTGCTGAGGGTTTTTACTGCAGATGTATTATCTTATAGAAGATAACCTTGCTCTAAGCTTGGAACTATAAGTCCCACAATGCTTTGGGAGATACAGTAAGTGTAATAGTGTTACATAGGTTCATTTCAGGGTTATACTGTCTTGTGCCTCCAAGTGGCAGCATTAAAACCAGTAACGCTTCTTTACATCCAGGCTGTGATGATGATGATGATGATGATGGTGGGTGAGGAAGGGACGAAACCACACACCTTCCCAAAGTTACAAAATCAACACAAACAAATGAGATTCTAACACAACAACATGTGTCATATGTAGAGTTGTTCCGATTCCAGCTTCAGAAATGCCTCCGATACTGCTAATGTTAGTGCATCATGTTGGCGGTTTGGCAGTACTTCACAGTGGATGTTCCCACCAGTAAGACGGCGACATGCAACACAGGGCTCTGTGCATTGGGCGTGAGACACGCATTTCAACCTGTTCACACGCCACATCTCGTATTTCTCATGCAGACAAGAACCAGGAGAATTTTAAAAAAGTTCTCTTTTTTTACAGAAATAGTTCAACGAAATGTGTTTCTAAAGACATTTTATGCTAGATATAAACTATGCAGTTGCTGAATCTGTCTTTATTTTAGATCGACAACGGTCAGTTTAAAAGATTATCGAGAGCTTGCGGGAGGCAGCACCGTCTCTCGAAAGTCGCCACGACGCGAAGGCATTGCACGGCTTCTTACATAGACAATGAATGGGAAGCGTGGAAATAATGCTGCCTGTGGACACGTACCTTCAGCCATGTGCAACATATGCAAAGACTCAATTTCAAGGGCTGGCACGAGTGTTGCAAATTTGCACTACTGTTTTATACTGTTCTATTTAAAAATAAATGTAAAAATAAATGGCTTTGCTGTATTGATTCATGTTTTACAAAGGGTTTAACCTGAGCCAGGCCTTACCACAATGATAATCATACCACAGTCATGCAGGCTATGATCTTTTTCTTTTTTTTTTAACACACTGGTATCGGTATTGGGAGGGGAAAAATGGATCAGAACATCTCTAGTCACATGGTCCCTGACCAAGTAGTAACTCTAATATCAGGACCACACACAGGGAGCAATCTGACAAACCAAGGACGTCAACGCCTATGAACCACACACACACACACACACGCTGGAGGGAGCACACTGAAAGCAGAGAAATTAGTATTGAACACTTCTTGCCTCCAAGAGACCAAAGTCTTCACATCGAATATCAGCTTATCCATATAACCTCATCCAAATACATCAGTAACCTCCAGGTCCAAGAGGACTACATAGAGGACTACATAGAGGACTACATAGAGGACTATATAGAGCACTATATAGAGGACTACATAGAGGACAATATAGAGGACTATATAGTGGAATATATAGAGGACTACATAGTGGACTATATAGGACAATATAGAGGACTATATAGTGGAATATATGGAGGAATATATAGAGGACTATATAGAGGACTATATAGAGGACTACATAGTGGACTATATAGAAGACTACATAGTGGACAATATATATTTATTGTTGTTTTTTTTAATATACGTATTTCCCCCGTTCTGAAATAAAAAGACGCCACATCATTAATGATCTGACATTCCACAAATATACCAGCCAAACAGTATGATAATATCACAATATTTTGCCACAATAACACTGATATCACGATGCGATTCTGCGATACACCATATATCGCAAGAAATCATCTACAATATGACGATATCTGTGTCTGCAGGAGAAGAAATATCAGTGAAAAGGCAAAAGCAGGAATTAATCGTATACTGTGTTTACTCACTGCATTGTGGTGCAGTCTTAGCTTAGTCCCTCTTTAACACACACACACACACACACACACACACACACACACACACACACACACACACACACACACTGACTGAACATGTCTATGTGTGCCATCATTCAAATATAGCCATAAACTGGCAAAAGGCCAAGAGGAGTCATAAAGTTGTGACTCTGGAGAGGCAAAATGGTAACAGGCTTAATGCATGCAATCATTAAATAGTGCCTGCATATTTTAATAAAAAATAAATACAAATATTGATTTTTGGGGCCAGTGTATCAACGTATCACAGCAGGGAGTATCATGATATATCGATATATTGTCCCACCACTAATCTTAACCCACGCAACGAGGGTTTGAAAATGACACTCTGCTCGGTGCTGTTAGACCGGGGAGTTCCTGTACAGAAGACATGTTGAACCCTGAGCAGCTCAGCTCGGCTTCTGCTCTTAGAGATTGTTGTCCGCAGCAGCAGCAGCAGCAGCAGCAGCAGCATTAGGCTGCAGCAGCCGCAGAATTAACAGCAGCAGCAGCAGCAGCAGCATTAGCTGCAGCAGCCGCAGCATAAAGCCGCAGTAAGATACCTTGCAGCTAGGTAGTTTTTAAATTGGCGTCATGGCAGAGCCTGCAAAGAAAAGGAGGAGTATAATGTCCGATGAGGCGAAGAAAAGAAAACGGGAGCATGACAAAGAAAGAGCTCGTACGAGAGTGAATATCGGACCGGCTCACACTCGTTGGTGAGAGCTGAAGGAGGCTACAAAATGCAAGACGGATGGTGACTTGGCTTTGCTGCTGCTGGACTTGTAAATAATACCGGTAATCATTTTTTTCCAACAGTGTGCATCTGTGTACAATACATTGTCGATTATTTTATTGGCTCATGTTAGTTAAGGCGTTAGCTATTGTGCTAATATATATGTAACTATCGCTATGGCTCATGTTAGCTAATCTTAGCTAAGGCGTTAGCTACTCTACCTTGTCACTGGACATCGTTCAAACCGTTCATCGTTTCCAGAGCCGGTTCTGCATACAAACAAATTACGTGCGTGCAACGGAAGGCTGCGGTAGGCTAAATTATTTACAACGGCAGTAATGGACAATTCCGCTTCCAACCTGTAGGGGGACCGAAGAGGAACACTTCTTAAGTGTTGCTTTAACAGAAGCAGTAGCAGCAGCAGCAGTAACAGCAGCAGCAGCATGGGGTGTTGTGGCACGTTGACCTTGTGTATTTGTGCTCAAACACCTCCTTTAAACCGTATTGCTATACTGGTACAAACTGTTTTCACACTACACACACACCATGACTCCACCCATCCATTGTCTACCTCTTATCCTGAATTCAGGGTCGTTGGGGGCCTGGAGCCGATCCCAGCTGTCATTGGGTGAAGGCAGAGTACACCTGGACAGGAAACCAGTCTACCACAATACACCATGACTAACCATGCATTATGGTGAAAACATCACTTTTATTTGTTTACAAGACTCCACGTGGCACCTTTATGTCTGTGTGTGTCTTTTTTAAACTGGATATAGTCCTGCGTGGCTCTTTGACTCTCACATCAGTGAATGAGGAGTCCATCAGCCCCCAAACCCAACCCATGACAAGAGATCATCCAGGGATGAGGCCGAGATATAGGAGATTCTCACAATATAAAAACACTCACAACCATAAGTTGTGAGTGGTGAATTATTGGCCGAAAAAAGAGCCCGATTTATTCTCTATTCATGCAGGAAGACTGTGATTTATGATCATCATTCAAGATTATTCCATTGTTTCGCTAAAAGGGATGGTCACAGAAAAAGAAGACGCTGCTTAAGAGTTCTAAGCATATTTTGATGATAATTGCCATAATGGTGACGTGACATTTTTACAACATCCCCTTCCATCCATTTGTTGGTGTGTATAACTTTTGCCCAAGAAAGCGGACTGATCATGAGTGTTATAGAGATCATGAAACCCCAAAGAATCCAAATGAAGCTGCCTTTCCCTGAGACAGTTGAAGCTCATTCTTCATGATTGCACTGAAGTCTAATTGCTCTCTCAGACGCTCTTCCACCACCAGAGACACCAGACCACTTAAGCTTTTGTTGATCAAAGCCGCTGAAAACAAAACAAAACATTGGCCGTTTCAATGCAAATGTACAAGTTGTCAGAAGCACTTATCAAAGTGAACTCTGTGGCCCCAACTCGAGGTCCAGGGCCTCTGGTCCCCCAGGCCGCCTGCTCACATTCAAAATGGATGTGCTCTCCAAATCAGCCGAATGAAATGAAATAATAATGATGAGAATTAATAATACATGAATAGACATGAATGTCAGCGTTACTGGACCGGCAGGAAGAGTGGGGATCGTGACCACATTGTGCTCCCTTCAGAGGCCTGTAAAATAAAAGGAGAGCTCACCGGCGTCCCCTCGCTCTCCTTAAATGCTCCTTACATCCCCCCTCACATGACTGCGAGACGTCAAAGTGCACGGGTTAGGCACCAAAAGAAGGGATGAACTCTTTGATGGTGTCAAAAAAAAAGAGGATAACCCATCGAGGTCTGAATAATATGTGCGAACTTTCATAACCAGTTATTTTCATAACAGTAGCATATTTGCACATTTACATTTATAACACATTATTTCTAATGTATTCTAATGTAATATGATTGCATAGATGTATAGATAGATATCTAGTGATATCAATATATTTTATATATATATATATATATATATATATATATATGTGTGTGTGTGTGTGTGTGTGTGTGTGTGTGTGTGTGTGTGTGTGTGAGCACATCCATCTACACGTCTTCATGACAGCACTTATAAACCTGCACTGACACAAATAAGTAGACATGAATCATCGCTACATGTGGATGCTGTTGCTGCCTCCACCGAGTCCAGAGGCCCGGGGACCGGGGACCGGGGACCGGGTGAGTGGTTCCCGGGTCCGGGCACAAGGACAAAGGCTGACAGAAACGCAGGTAGACTACTTGGCATCTCAGCACTCATTCAGCGTGGTCTCATCGTCAAAATGTCCCCTCCTCTCCCCAGCCTCTCTGCATCCGGTCCTCCCACCAGGACGGAGATGCTGGAGGGAAGTTGACATTATAGTGACATTCAGGTCAGCTGCATGCCGAAGTTAGAAACCGCCATGCATGTAAACGGCTCATCGTGCCGCTACGGGGAGGACATTCAATGATATCACTTCTGAATAGCGCTCTCTAGCAGACCGATGCGCCTCCGACAACACATCAAACACGCTCAAAGGACGACGGTGTCATGTGAACCGGACCGGACCGGACCGGCTCGTCGGTCAAACGTCTGGAAACGTCACCGTGGTTCGGGAGAATAACGGCGGCGTCGCTCACCTCTAGAAAGAGCCAGAATGTCAGCGCGAACTCGGCCAGTGGATTCCTCATTTCTCCGCCGGAGGGAGAGTGGAAGCTCCGCTTGTGGAGAAGACAGAGTCGAGGAGGAGGAAGAGGAGGAGGAGGAGGAGAAGGAGATGCTCCTTTATCACAATGTCGGTTTCATCCCGTTAACGGAGACGGCCAGGGATGAGATTCAGCCGGCACGGATGAAGGTAACCGGGTGACGGTCAGACGCTCAGACATACGGAGATTAATTGCACGCTGGGAAACTGCATTAGCCTGCGATAGCCAACATTCCACGCCCCTTTACGCCCCCCCACCCCCACCCCCCCCAACAGAGAGACACACACACACACAGTGTTTTATTATTAGTGTAGGCCTATTTAAGAGAGATACATATTTGCCATATTTACACATTTAGTCATTTTGTCTCGTAAAATGCGAATAAATAAATTAAAAACGACAAAGCTCATGCAAGTGAAGCCATGAAGTAAAGTGCCTTTAACTTGCATTCTCTCTACTGGCCACCAGGGGGGGAGACTCTTCTCTGTTTGTGTAGAAGTCTGTGATATGGTCCTACTTCTCTCTTGATGTATTATCTCAGTAAACATTGTAAACATGAGTTTATGGTCTCAATCTCTAGTTTCAAGTCTTCTTCAATCCAGCATGATGTTGATTTAGTACATTATGGTCCATTTAGAGTCCAACAGACCAGAAAGCAGGGGATGCTTTGACAGGTCACTACCACGCTACCTATTCAGTTAGCTACTAAGATGACTTTAACACTTTACCACAGCTTCACACCAGAATCCAGATGGATCCAGATCCAGTAAGGGTGCTGCTCTGCCGCTTGTGTTCATCAGATCCACCCGTCGCTCCTCCACAGTCCAAATATGGTCACTTCCTTCACTGGTTGCAAACATTTCAAGATAGCAACAAGATGGTGTTGTAGTCTTGGTGACTCACTCATAGTTTGTTATAGAGGGCTCTGTGTTGTTTTCTCCACTGTCAAATTATGTTTCACTGCACCGGAGGGATGTTCCACATTCAGCACCATGGACAGTACCTGAGCTGCCCCAAGCAGCTGTGACAAAGAAGAGAATATATACAGTTTATATATACATATCTTCACAATTTAGACAGTTTTAATAAAAGAGAGAGAGAGAGAGAGAGTTCTCACTGTGTAATACAGCAGGTTGAAGTATCAATAACAGGCCTAATGTAGGACAGGGAAACAAAGAAAAAAAGCTTACAAGCAAACGTACCAAAAATACACATGAAACAACCTACACAGATGAAAGTAGCCGAGAGATTCAACTGCTCATGTAAAATGGAACCGCTGTCTCTGTAATCTCCATTTGTGTATGAAGTGATTTATGATGCTGCTTTGGAAGGAGGCAGCAGCAGCCAGCTGATGGATGAACGGCACCTCCAAGAGGATTTTGTCACTGAAGAGAATTGGCGCATTTTGTCATAACCTTCATACAAATGTTTGATTCATATCTTCACAGTTCTTTGTTGAAATGTGAACGAGACACATAACACATACAGCAGTCGTTTATAATCTGTATATGTGGCAGACACTTTGTATTTTTATCATATTTTCTTTTGTATTTGTATCCATCACACCTTTTGCAGGTGTGACTTTTATCAAGAAAATTGATTAAAACAATGAAGGAATCAATTAAAAACCTCCCCCATCAGTGAATCACTTACTGTATGGAGAAATGTCTCTTTGAAAGATGGATCTGATTTTTCTGTTCTGGGTCGATAGGAAATATGTTTTTCATCCTGCTTCATGTCACTCAAAGATAACAGCCTGTTTTTTTGGCTCATGACACACAAAAACAGTACGACCTCATCACATTTCAGATGTCTTCCTAAAAGCCAGTTTTACAGACTGGCTTTCATGTGAGTCCTTGTTTCACTGCTGCTTTTATTTAGCTATTGATTTGTATTTACTTTTGCTCTGATTGTATTGTTCATTGATTATATTGTAATTGTTTGGGTGTTTTTTTGTTGTTGTTTTATTGTATGGTCCTGTTGTTATATCGCCTATCTGGGTTTTGCTTTATTTTGTCATTGCAAACTCCGTTGCAATATAAATAAAGTTCAACAAACAAAAACAAATATATATACGTTGTGTTTTCATTGAAATATCAGTTTGAGGCCCAAATATGTAAAATTATCAGATTATTCTAAGATTATGAAAAAGATATATGCTGCAGAGCTTTGTTTTCCTCCTATCTTCTCCCATTAATCATCACACAAAGCCTCACATTTATCTTTCCAAGGACTCGACCCCGAGGTTGGGAACCATCAGCACCTGCATGCTGCTCCAACACTGATGCCTCAGTACGAACCAACACTCAGTACTTTTGTACTTTCACTTGGCTGTTAATACTTTTGTACTTTTATTTCAATATGATTTAAAATGTATTTTACATCAATTACATTTTGCATATTAATATAGTAGCTACTCTGCTGAACCACATATCTAATTTCTGACAAATCCAAATGTCAACAATCCAATTAAAATATAGAAATGTTGGATCATAAGATGTGTTGAGGACCGCTATAACTGCACCTCAGCACGCAATCAGACTGTCTGATATGCGGAGGACGCAAAGACACTTGTAATGATCATTCATCTGGATAATGTTCAGCAATAACCAGATTATGTTCCATATCATACTCTGAGTATGATTAAACCCAGAACACATGACAGGTCATGTTGTCCTCCCATCCATTATTTCTGGTCTTCAGCTCCATCGACTGTGTGTTCGGTGTCGAGCTGATTCAATCCCACTTTGGTTTTATTGTTTCTCCTCGCTCTGCAGCGTCATCCCTGGATGTTTGCTGCTGATGTCTGGAGCTCAGTGTGCTGCTGCTGGGGAAGTGTGGAAACATTCAAACTGCACAATGACCTCGTTTGTATGGAATGTAGTAACGCAACTGTGTTATTAGTCAACATCATCATTCCCAAAGAGCGGCTCCAGAACAGATGTGGCTCGTTTTAACGGGGTCGCCAAATCAAATGGAATTTCTTCCAGAGTCTTGTATTCAACGTTAGTGCAGTAACATTGAATCTAATATGAAAAGCTTGTTTTACTGAGGAGACAAAATGACCTCCCTCTCGTTTCCTAAGTATTTAACGTGCATGTTTTCAATACAAACACATGCATAAATTGAGGTTTTGATTTATTATAACGTATTAGATTTGAAAATGGGAGTAAAAATGGTTTGGGAACGTTCATTTACACACATTTTTGTCGGCCAACAGGAAGTTAGCGTCGCACTGGTTCCCTCGACGAAAATGCTGGTTGGATTTTTCCCAAAATTAAATTCAATTTGGCTATAAATCCATCCATCCATCAATTGTCTACCACTTATCCTGTATTCAGGGTCGCGGGGGGGCTGGAGCCGATCCCAGCTGTCATTGGGCGAAGGCAGGGTACACCCTGGACAGGACGCCAGTCTATCACAGGGCCTCAATTTGGCTATAAATGATCATCTATTTAATATAAATAATTATTGATACATCTTTTTACAAGGGTTATTTCTTATTTCAAAACCCATCAATAATTTGAGATGCTATAATTATAAAACTCTACACATAACAGCTTAAAATGAATATAAACAGTCAGTAGTTTCCTTTGTGCGTCTGAATGAACAGTGAAGCAGCCTGGTGTTTTACACAGTATTATATATGATTTGATACGTATGATCAGCTGCACCTCATTTGAAAGTGTTGGGTTCTCAGGTATTACAGCTTTTGGAGCTGAGACCAAGACGGAGCTCCATGACGCTGGAGGGTAATTGGTGTCAGGTTTAGTTAGTGACTCTGCACCGTGAAGTGTTGCTGAATTAGTGACACACATTACCTGCCAGCGTCTTTGTACGGTGAGATTTAAGAGGACACTTTGGGTTTTAATGGATCTGTGTCTTCACGGCTGCCTGGCAACATCACTCCTACTGACACATGGGTCTCTCAGAGAAAGTGTGTGTGCGCACGCACGCACACACACACACACACACACACACACACACACACACTTTTGGATGTTCACCATCTTGAATCAAGTGGAAAATTTAATGCTGAATGAAGTGCCACTAACTTGCATTCTCTTTGTTGGCCATCAGGGGGCGACCTTTCTGGTTGCAATTACTGTATACAGTGTAGGTCTGGTTGCATGGAAGAGAAAATGAGTCTTCTTCTCTCTTGATGTTTTATCTCAGTAAACATTGTAAACATGAGTTTATGGTCTCAATCTCTAGTTTCAAGTCTTCTTCAATCCAGCATGATGTTCATTTAGTACATTATGGTCCATTTAGAGTCCAACAGACCAGAAAGCAGGGGATGCTTTAGGGGCGGGGCTACCTGCTGATTGACAGGTCGCTACCACACTACCAATGCAGTTAGCTACTAAGATGACTTTAACATGTAGCTGTAAAGTTGACCTTGAATTGCAGATTGATCCAGATCCAGAAAGGGTGCTGCTCTGCTGCTTGTGTTCTTCAGATCCACCCGTCGCTCCTCCACAGTCCAAATATGGTCACTTCCTTCACTGGTTGCAAAAATCCAAGATGGTGATGGCTAAAATGCCAAACTCAATGCTTCTGCTCTAAGCGTGTCTATACTGCTGACTTTGCACTTTCTACTTTTTTCTGGTTAGACGCTAACTGCATTTTGTCGTCTCTGTAATCTGCACAACCACAATTAAGTTGAATCTAATCCTCATAACCTAGTCAACAGACCACGTGGAACTATGTTCACTTTTTACAGTCTGGTGGTGTAGTGGGTAGCACTGTCGCCTCACAGTGAGAGGGTCCAGGGTTCAATTCCCGGGTCGGGTTCGAGTCCCCGTGTGAGCGTGGGTTCTATCTGGGTTCTCCAGCTTCCTCCGACAGTCCAAAGATATGCAGGATGGGGATAGGTTCAATGATGACTCTTGTAGTGTTTTGAGTGCAAGAATGACACACGGAGACGGAGTACAAGTCTATTGCGTTCTTTACTTGGTAACTTCCTAGTAGATGCGCAGAGCACCCCGGTGGTCACAACAGGTACCGTATTACTCGTACAGCGTGCACACATTACCGTAGTAAATGTAATGACTTCAACTACTACACTCCTTCCCCCTAGATGATAACCTAGATAACCAAACTACATCCCACATTGCAATGACCATTCTCTGAACATTATATGAAGGGCTCAACTTATAGTAAAATACCCCTAACTTATAATCATTAACAGTAGGCAGTCTGAACACAATTGCGAAACTTATAACTCACTATCTCTACTTGAACATTTAGAGATTCAGTCTTTTTGGTGCCGTTCGCTGCCTTTCAGGATAACGCCGCTCAGGTTGAGCTTCCTGAGGTGGATGAGCAGCTGCATCTTCTGGCTCTGTGATTTCTGCTTGTTCCTCAGAATTTGCTGAGTAATCCGGGAAATCACTGTCATCCGTTCTGCTTGGAGGTGTTGAAGCTTTAGATGCACGAAGGTGATCTACATGCACCTTGACTTGACGTTGACCTATTTGCACATCATAGGTCAGAGGTCCTCTTTGTTTCAAAATTTTCCCTGCAATCCACAGTTTCTTAGGATGTCTGAAATCTCGAACCAACACCCTCTCTCCCAGAGTAAACATCCGGAGAGGCTTTGCCCGCTTGTCATGAGCCTTCTTCTGCTGTAACTGATGTTTGACCACAACTTCAGACATGTCCGGCTTCAACAATGACAGGCGAGTGCGTGGTTGTCTTTTCAGGAACAGTTCAGCTGGGGTGCGTTCAGTCACTGTGTGAGGGGTGTTTCTATATGTGAACAGGAACCGAGCAAGCCGTTGATGTGGTGACACAGACTGAGCTTCCAGTCGAGTCCAGGCTTTCTTGAATGTCTGCACAGCTCGTTCCGCTGCTCCATTAGAAGCAGGATGGTAAGGTGGTGTGAGAACATGGCGAACTCCATTCTTCTTGAGAAACTGTTCAAACTCTGTTGATGTAAAAGGAGGGCCGTTGTCAGACACGAGCACCTTTGGCAGTCCATATGATGCAAACAGGTTCCTGAGAAGATGTGTAGTCTTCTCTGCTGTTGTGAGCTGTGTAGGCAGGACTTCTAGCCATTTTGAATAAACATCAACTACCACCAGGTAGTGCTGCTTGTTAATTTCAGCAAAGTCCACATGAATCCGTTCCCAGGGTGCTGTGGCCCATGACCAAGGATGGAGAGGCGCTGCCGCAGGTCTGTTCAGTGTGGTCTCACAAACTGCACACTGACTCACATAGTTTTCTATCTCTTCATCTAGGCCTGGCCACCACAGGAAGCTTCGGGCTAAAGCCTTTATTCGTGTTATTCCTGGATGTCCATCATGCATATCTGACAACAGACGCCGCCTGAATTTCGGTGGTATGATGACCCTTGACCCCCAGAGAACACATCCCTGGTCTGAAGAGAGCTGGTCCTTCCTCATGCAAAATGGTTTGAACTCTGGATTGGGCACAAACTTTGGCCATCCTGACAATGTCAGATCCAGGACTTTAGAGAGGAGTGGGTCATGTCTTGTCTCTTCTGCAATGTCTTTGGCTGAGACAGGCAACTCATCGATGTGTGACATACAGAACACTTCACTGTCATCAGTGCTTTCATCAGTGTCATGCTGGCATGGAAGACGTGACAATGCATCAGCATTGGCATGGTCACTGGAACGTCTGTACTGAATGTCATAATCATATGCCAGTAAGATTAAACCCCAGCGTTGCATGCAGAGTGCAGCAAGAGTTGGAACAGCTGATTTAGGGCAAAGTATGGTCAGAAGTGGTTTGTGGTCAGTCAAAAGCACAAACTTCCTTCCATAAAGGTACTTATGGAATTTCTTGACGCCGAATATTATGCTCAATGCTTCTTTTTCAATTTGAGCATAATTTCGCTCACTTGATGAAAGAGTCCTGGAGGCAAAAGCGATAGGTTGCTCTTCACCAGAGGGTAGCACATGTGAAATTACTGCACCCACACCGTATGGACTGGCGTCACATGCAAGCCTAAGTGGCTTCTCTGGATCGTAGTGTGCAAGACACTTACTGTTCAGAAGATGCTGTTTGCAGGCCTTGAATGCCTCTTCACATTGCTGGGACCATTTCCACGGTGTGTCTGCATTTAGCAGCTGGTGAAGCGGATGCAGTAATGTAGACAGATTTGCCACAAACTTCCCATAATAGTTGAGCAGTCCCAGAAATGATCTCAACTCTGTAACATTCTGTGGAGCTGGTGCATTTACTATGGCTTCTACCTTGTCTGCTGTTGGGTGAAGTCCCTGTGCATCAATTCTGTACCCAAGGTACTCCACTGAGTCTTGCAGGAATGCACACTTTGATTGCTTGATCTTGATTCCTTGCTTTTCCAGTCTTTCCATGACTTCATCTAATATTGCCAAGTGTTTTTCTTTTGTAGGTGCAGAAACAAGAATGTCATCCATGAAGCACGCAACATTCTCCATGCCCTGAAGAATCTGGTCCATTGTGTATTGAAACACTGATGGAGCTGTTGAAACACCATAGGCTAGGCGG
Organism: Eutrigla gurnardus; assembly: GCF_963514095.1. NCBI lineage: Eukaryota > Metazoa > Chordata > Actinopteri > Perciformes > Triglidae > Eutrigla > Eutrigla gurnardus. The sequence continues at coordinate 21,136,215 of NC_139929.1, read as the reverse complement.
TGGTATCTGAAGAGGCCTTTGTGTGTGTTTATAATGAGGTACTGCTCTGATTCTGGATCAAGCTGCAACTGTTGATAAGCAAAGGACAGGTCGATTTTACTGAAGACTGTTCCTCCAGCCAGAGTAGCAAACAAGTCCTCAGCATTTGGTAGAGGATATTCCTCCGGGAGTATGCATCTATTCACAGTCACTTTGTAGTCGCCACACAATCTCACAGTTTTGTCTTTCTTTGGCACTACGACGATAGGTGCAGCCCAATCACTCCTTTTTACTTGAGAAATAATTCCGTTCCTCTGTAAGCGCTCAAGTTCTTTTTCCACTGCTTCCCTCAATGCATAAGGTACAGGTCGTGGCTTGTGGAAGATTGGCTTGGCGTCACTCTGCACTCTAATCTTTGCTCTGAAGTCTTTAATCTTTCCATATCCATCTGTAAACAAATATTTGTGCTTTTCCAGCGTGTCCTTGAGTGTCAGTGGATTATTTCTCTGCAAACTGAAGATCTTCCCCCAATTCAGCTTTATCTTCTGCAGCCGATTCCTTCCCAGTAATGGCGGTTTACTACCTTTAACCACCACAAGTGGCAGCTCCCACTCTTGTTCCCCATACTTCACAGGCACCAGGATCTTTCCCAGCACAGGTATGGTGTCTCCTGTGTATGATGACAGGTGAATGGCAACTGGCTCCAGTGGGCAGTTCTTCAGTTGTTCCTGATAGAGGGACTCTGGAATCAAAGATACCGAGGCACCCGTATCTACCTGCATGTGCACTTGTTTCCCAGATAACTCCATGGTGACGAAAATGCCATTTTTCTTTCCTTGTGCAGTGTACACTGTAAACAGGTCCAGTGCGTCATCGTTGCCATACTCTGAGTCATCTGTGTCTCTGGTTGCTGTCACCATTTGTGCCTTGTCACTCTGTTTTATCTTCTTGCAGACTCTTTTCAAGTGTCCAACTTTTCCACATCCATGGCATGTTTCAGTGCGATAGTAGCATTCAGTTGGCTGATGGTTATCTTTGCCACATCTATAGCACTTCTGTCTTTTGTCTGAAGATCCTTGTTTCCCTCTTGAATCATCCTGCCGGTTGTAACGTGAACCTTGACCTTTCTTGTAATAGCGTCTGTCACTTGAAGAATTTAACACTTTGTTAACTGCACCTTTTGGCTTCTCATTATGTTCTCTCAATTCTTTTGTGTCTCTGTAGGCCAATTCTAAAGCAAGTGCAATGTCACAGGCCTTTGTGAACGTCAGGTCTTTCTCCGATAGTAGTCTCTTGTGATACTGTTCCCCTGAGAGGCCACAAACAAACTGATCCCTGAGGGCATCATTCAGAAATTATCCAAATTCACAAGTGCTTGCCAATGTTTTTAGTGCAAGGATATATTCAGAGACGGTTTCATCTTGTCGTTGCTGTCTTTTGTAAAACCTGAAGCGTTCTGCAATCAGAATAGGCTTGGGCTTGAAATGCAGTGACAGAGCTTTCGTGAGGTCGGCATAGTCCACATCCGTCACTTTTTGCGGTGCAATCAGATTTTTCAGAAGTCCATACTCTGCTGGACCCAGCACACTTATGAATACATCAGCTGTCTTCTCTTGATCAATTTCATTTGCTGCCAGCCATCTTTCAAACCGCTCCAAATATGAATCAAAATCTTCTTTTGTTCTGTCAAATTCTGGAACTTTTCCAATATACGCCATTTTTACAGTTGTTTCCTTTAGAAGTTATAATTTCATGGCCTTTACCATTTCTTCTGTTGGCTTCCTTTTTCAGTTAATCTCCGGTCGTTTCTTTGTTTGTTTGTTGTTGTTTTTTTCTATTTCCTCTGCACCGATTTTCTTCTGCCGTTACAGTCACTCACCACAGGAGGGCGCTCTTGCGCTTCTTTTTAAAAAAAACACTGTTCCTTGCCGTGGCTGCACGGTGGGGTAGTGGGTAGCACTCTCGCCTCACAGCAAGAGGGTCCTGGGTTCGATTCCCGGGTCGGCCCGGGTTCCTTCTGTGTGGAGTTTGCATGTTCTCCCCGTGTAAGCGTGGGTTCTCTCCGGGTTCTCCGGCTTCCTCCCACAGTCCAAAGACATGCAGGATGGGGATAGGTTAATTGATGACTCTAAATTGCCCGTAGGTGTGAATGTGAGCGTGAATGGTTGTCTGTCTCTACATGTTGGCCCTGTGATAGACTGGCGTCCTGTCCAGGGTGTACCCTGCCTTCGCCCAATGACAGCTGGGATTGGCTCCAGCCCCCCCGTGACCCTGAATACAGGATAAGCGGTAGACAATGGATGGATGGATGGATGTTCCTTGCCGTTTCATACGGTGGCCCAGAGGTGTCAGGCGAAATACAAAAGCCGCAACACAAATACAAAAGCCGCAACACAAATACAAAAGTCGCAACACAAATACAAAAGCCACAACACAAATACAAAAGTCGCAACACAAATACAAAAGCCACAATGGAAGTGACCTCAAACACATCTCATACTACATTTTTTTTTTTTTAACTTTATTGACATCTCGTCCTCATCTACTCTCACATAACTGAATCGATTTCAGTTCTAGCTCCCGTTTAATGGACATTACTTATCAAAATATAAAGCATAATTAGTATTACACTTAATTCAATATTTCAAAAATATTTTTGTATTATTGTCAAATGTTTTCTACCATTTTTATGCGCGCTCTCACGGTTTCGCTTTCTTCCTCTTACCCGAGTAGCTGCTTTCCCTCGCCATATATCGCGACTATTAAGCAGCTTTTATCGATCATTAATTTTCATAGATTGTATTATTCCTCTGACCACGGAACACCAGCACCTTCACCGCGGAGACGACGGAGGCAATCGGCCGTCGGAGGAGCTACATTATTCACATACATGGAATTTGGATTTCCCTCTGAAGCAAGTAATATCACTTATCTGGTTTAAATAAGTTATTTGATTATCAATAGACAGGCATATGCATGCGTAAACAAAATCAACAGACATGTTGGTTAATATAAGCCGTTTTCATATCATGTATGAGTTTGGTGGGATATTATATTATTATAATATTCACTATTAGTGAACAATTTATTAGACAAATAATCCATGTTATATATACGGGTTGCAATATGTGTATGATAAGAAATAAGTACTGTTCATCAACAAATTAACAGGAAAACATTCAGAATAAATGTAATATCTTGTGTTTTCTGTTACAGGTTGGTGCCAGAGGGCTGTACTGCAGGTCAATACTCATGTTCCCCCGCTGGGGGAGGGGATTTAAGGAAGGACCTCCGTCTTTCAAGGTGTTCCAAAGAGAACCTCGTCTACTGCTTACTAACAGAACATACCTTATATATAGTTTACATTCTTTCTCCGGTGGCTGAGGAAGTTTAAGGTCTCCCCCTCCATCCTGAGGACCTTCTACTCCGCAGCCATTGAGAGCATCCTCACAGGTTGTACCTCAGCCTGCTATGGAAGCTGCACTGCACGGGACCGAGCTGCATTGCAGAGGGTATCAAGGCATCCCTCACCACGCTGGAGGAAATGTACAGCAAGAGGGTGAGGCTGAGAGCCAGGAAAATCGGGCCTGACGCCTCTCACCCAAATGCTGGACTCTTTACCCTGCTGCAGTCGGGCAGACGCCAACGCTGCATAAAGGCCAGGACAGACACTGAGGAAGAGCTTTTTCCTGCAGGCATCAGACTTCTCAACCATGATGGACTTTAATTGCAACTTTATGCACTTAAAAAAACACACACACACAAAAAAAAAACACCTGCACTTTTAAGTCATTTTTTATACTATACTTTTTTTATCAACTATTTCTCTAGCATCACCTTAGGTAGATGCCTGTTTTTTTTTTTAATACATTACTATTTATAAAAGTCTTAGTTTTTTTTGCAGTGACAGACAGATTGCTTTACCCCTTTTAATTTCACTGTATGTAAAGAATGCGTTTTTTTTACAAAACATGTGATCAATAAAACTTGAAGAAAAAAAAAAACAGATGGGTTCCATGTCGATATTTGATGGGGGTGACTGCAACAAAGCCAACAAGCCACTTCAGCAGTCCTGGTACATCCTCAGAGTCTCCAGCAGTCCTGGTACATCCTCAGAGTCTCCAGCAGTCCTGGGACATCCTCAGAGTCTCCAGCAGTCCTGGGACATCCTCAGAGGCTCGTAGCTGCAGTGTCTGCTCCAAATGTCCAGATCCCTGTGTTGCAGGAACATGATTATTGTTGAGGTTTTATTTTTGTTTATCAGTAGTGCAGTTTATAAGTAATACCACACGGTAGAAGTTCTTACAGACAAATGTTTCCTGTTAAATGTTTTAGGGATATATCTGATGGTCTGTACAAATCTAAATAATAAATATCTGAATATATATATATGATTGTTGACTCATGTTTTAGGCCTGCAGGTCTATTTCCCTCCTGCTCTGGAGGAGAGACCCTGCTGCAGTGGGTGGCATCATGGCTGAGGAGATGGGGTGTACTGGGGTAATAGCAGGTCTTTGCTCCATCACCTCATCCATGACAACAAACACTTCCAGTGTGCAGCAGTGACCTCTCCTCCCTCAGTGCTGACATCTTCAGTTCCTATAAACAACATATACATACATACAAACACTTCTCATAATCATGATTCAGCTATTCACCACTAGTCATATATTATAATATGTACTGTAATACTGTTCCACATGGGATCAACTTAATGGACTCTGATGTTTTAACACATTGTAGATATAACCCAGCACTGACTTTGCCTGGTTATTTATAAGAAAGACAACTTCATCTGGTTTCTTTTATGCTTCACATCAAGCATGTAGAGTTCAATACTTTAAACTGATTACAACTCACCTTGTATTTCTGCTTGAAGGTCTCCCACTTCTTCTTAGCTCATCCGGCTCCACCTTCCCTCCATCTAATGTTCTCCAATAAACATCCTATATGAAGAAGAGCACGTAGAAAAGTGTTACAGCTCATTGATGATTTCTTGCTGTTTAACAGAACGTTTCATGTAGACATCTCAGGAGAGCAGGACATCTCCCGTCTATATACGCTGGTGTTCAACCTTATATCATTGAGTAGCTAAATATGCAACAGTAGTACTTAAGCCCTGCATATGAGAATTATAACATTTAATACCACATTTTCTTAAGTGAAGCGTCTCAGAGCAGCATTCCGCCTGCCGGTGAACTTCTCCTTATCGTTCCCTCCACCGGATGAGGCGCTCGGTGTGTGCATCCGTCCCTTTAACGAACAACGATGCGCCGTGTTATTTACCACCGTTAGTTAATATATCACCACGTTTTAACATAAGCACTATCTTTTTAGTTAACGTCGGTAAAAACGGCACATTTGCCGCTTCGCTTAAGCTCACTAACCTCTATGGTAAATTAGCGTCAGTAGGCTAGCCGGCTAGCAGGACCTTCGATTCGTACGTTAACGTACAATTCCAACAACAATAAAGTAACGTTCATTATCAATACGATTTAAAAGTCAGCTGGAAACATAAAATCATGTTACAGTATACTTACATGTGTACGCGGTTTGTTGCTGACTGTTGCCAGAATCACCGCAATCGTCCGCCATTATCCAGAACTTTTCAGCAGTCAGACGAGCCGCAATGCATTTTGGGAAGTTGAGTTTATCCGTGTTTAAGGTCACTTACGTTTTGGCTTTTGTATTTGTGCTGTAGCTTTTGTATTTGTGTTGCGGCTTTTGTATTTGTGTTGTAGCTTTTGTATTTGTGTTGTGGCTTTTGTATTTGTGTTGTGGCTTTTGTATTTGTGTTGTAGCTTTTGTATTTGTGTTGTAGCTTTTGTATTTGTGTTGTGGCTTTTGTATTTGTGTTGTGGCTTTTGTATTTGTGTTGTAGCTTTTGTATTTGTGTTGTGGCTTTTGTATGTGTTGTAGCTTTTGTATTTGTGTTGTAGCTTTTGTATTTGTGTTGTGGCTTTTGTATTTGTGTCGTGGCTTTTGTATTTGTGTTGTGGCTTTTGTATTTGGCCTGACACCCCACCGTAGTTTCAGCCGCCAGCACTTTCAGTTTCTTCCGAACCAAAAAACAGGTGAAAACACACTTTTAGGAGAAGTTCTACTCATCCGACATCTCCCATATGCATCACGATGTGGATTCACTTCATTTCCTCGTCGCCATTGTAGTGTTTTGAGTGCAAGAATGACACACGGAGACGGAGTACAAGTCTATTGCGTTCTTTACTTGGTAACTGCCTAGTAGATGCGCAGAGCACCCCGGTGGTCACAACAGGTACCGTATTACTCGTACAGCGTGCACACATTACCGTAGTAAATGTAATGACTTCAACTACTACAACTCTAAATTGCCCGTAGGTGTGAATGTGAGTGTGAATGTTGTCTGTCTCTACATGTCAGTCCTGTGATAGACTGGTTACCTGTCTGTCTCTACATGTCTCCCTGTGATAGACTGGTTACCTGTCTGTCTCTATATGTCAGCCCTGTGATAGACTGGTTACCTGTCTGTCTCTACATGTCAGTCCTGTGATAGACTGGTTACCTGTCTGTCTCTACATGTCAGCCTGTGATAGACTGGTTACCTGTCTGTCTCTACATGTCAGCCCTGTGATAGACTGGTTACCTGTCTGTCTCATGTCTCCCTGTGATAGACTGGTTACCTGTCTGTCTCTACATGTCTCCCTGTGATAGACTGGTTACCTGTCTGTCTCATGTCTCCCTGTGATAGACTGGTTACCTGTCTGTCTCTACATGTCTCCCTGTGATAGACTGGTTACCTGTCTGTCTCTACATGTCAGCCTGTGATAGACTGGTTACCTGTCTGTCTCATGTCTCCCTGTGATAGACTGGTTACCTGTCTGTCTCTACATGTCTCCCTGTGATAGACTGGTTACCTGTCTGTCTCTACATGTCTCCCTGTGATAGACTGGTTACCTGTCTGTCTCTACATGTCTCCCTGTGATAGACTGGTTACCTGTCCAGGGTGTACACTGCCTTCGCCCAATAACAGCTGGGATCGACTCCATCCCCCCCGCGACCCTGAATACAGGATAAGCGGTAGAAAATGGATGGATGGATGGGTTGAATCCCAAGACGAGTTGTTGAGTTCTCAGAAAAAGCAGCTCCTGCTGGCGTGCCGCTGAGCACAAGCACTACAGCTGCTAACAAAAGTGGTCTGCAGTCGTACAGAACAGCTCCCAGCACATAAATACAGAGCTCTGTCGAGTTTCCGTCTTCCAGCAAACTAAAACAGAACTGAGGGATAAGTGGAGCCGGCTTCCTGCAGTGAAGGAAAAGACAGAAATAGACTTTTACTGGAAGCTAAATGTGTTTTCTCAGCATCTCCTGTTTGACTCAAAAAACACAAACAATGAAAATCATCGTTGCATTTGTGAACTCTTTTAGAACCTCCCCATATTGAAATAACCAGGTCACACAGCTACAGCATACTGCCGGTATATCTGGATTTTACAGTTGCCATCGACATTCAACTAGTGACTTTCTGTACAGTATTTATTTGCTTTATGTCATTATTACTTGTTGTAGCAATAAACCGATAAAAACGTGTTGTGATCCCAAAACAAAAAGTGCAGCTATTTAAATACTAAAACCATCAAGACTTTTTGATTTTTGAATTAATTTTTACCTCAAAGGAAAATATATTCAAACTTTTTATTATGATCACATCCTCCATATGGCCTCCAATATGGATACTGTTGCTTCCATCTAGTGGTCGCTGGAGGTATTGCTGTTTAGTGATATGTAGTGTCACTAGAGGGAGGCTGCAGTCAATTTATATATTACAAAATATCAACGAAAGAGAATATCATCATCCTGGTTGAACTTGATGAACCTTCATGATCATAGATTCAAACACATAATTCTTATAATATGGGTGGAGATGATGACTCCTTCTCTGGTCCTCCTGGTAACTCCTGGTTGAAGACCTTTGCCCTTTACCCTGTGGTTTTGGTCTGTTGTTCTCAGACAAATGAGCATTCTCTATCAGCTGATGAACACCAAGACGTCCAGCTGAAAGCTCCTTAAAATATAAAGTGAGTACCCCAACGCTACAGGCGCAGTTAAACACCATGAAAATAAAGTAGAGCTCTGAAATATAATGATGTAATGTGGAAAACAACCGCTCAATAAAAAGATACTTAAAAAGAACAAATATATAAAGTAAGTGCAAAGAATATTTTTTCTTTGATTTCATGGATGATGTGAAAAACTGTTCTCTGATCATCGACTGTAGGTTTAAATTGTGTCTGGAGCTGTTTCCATAGCAACGAGTATTTCAGTTTCAACCTGTACAAGCTGCATCAAAACTTTGCCAGGTGAAGTCCATACATGGACCCATTTTAAAATATTAACACTCATGTTTTGTATTGCATTATATGACATCTATCACTATATGGTTCTTTTTGTGTTTTTATTGTATCATGTAAATGAGAAGGTACAATATTTTGTCATTTTTTCATCATTAATTTCTTCACATACACCCACCCACCAACGCATTATACTACCACTACACATGTAACTTAGAATGTTCACACTTAAATTGCTACAGGAAAGTAATCTGACTGAACCCACACAAGAGCCCATGAAATGGTAGAATGGGCTACGGATCAGAACTGGTCTCTTCTGTGAGAACCTGGGTGATTGGTCAGGGTGACGTTCAACCTGCCAAATACTGAGCCGTGGCATCTGGCTACCATTTACGTGGAAATTATTTAAAACATTTTTTTTAAATTGAGTTTTAGATTTAAGGAGTGGTCTTAAAGTTAGATTTTGGGCTTCACCACTCAATACATGCATCTAGCCACCTAGCTGGGGTGCTAAAGTGGGGACCAAGTCCAGCGCTTGAATCTGGCCTCTGAAGCTCTTTCCTGAATGTCGTCTTCAGTTGTATTTTTATAAAGGCAGAAAAATGCCCAAAAATGTGTGCATAATAAAGGATTTATTAACCTTAATAAGGGGTTGTCCTGGCTAGTAATGTTAATAGCACCTTATATGGACTTGTAGGGGCTTTATTACCTAAAAATGATGATTACAAGATTAGTTAATAGATAGGGTTACCCTGTGTTTGTTCATCAAAGCAGTAGTAGGATAAAGATCATGTAGAGAGGAACCAAAGTGAAGCATAGCAGGAAAATAAAACAGAAGTAGGGAAAGTTTAAGATCAGTACCAACACCGGTGTACTTCAGGTGACTGATTTCAGGCCTTTTCCATCCCCCAGAAACGATTTAAAGCATCATGTGCCACAACATATGCTGTACTACACTGATTTTCAAAAGGTTTTGAACCCATTATTTGCTGCTAGATGCAAAATAACAAGCTAATGTGGACTGGTTTCAGCCAAAATAGTGTCAAGGCAAAACAAAGCCGTTTGTTGGGTAGGGAAATGACCAACGTAAAACATTTTTCAGGACAGCACTCTAAGCTTTTATTTCAATTCATTAGATATTTGCCACATTGTGGGAAAAGCTTCTGCATGGGAGAAATGGTTGCTGGCTTATGCCTTTATCATAGCAAGCTACGTAGTCAAGCTAACTGCCTAGCTTTTGGAGGAAAGAAGCTACAACTTAACAGCACAACAAAGCAACAGTCAATCTTGTCTACAATATGTGTTGGATATATCCAGGATGTTCCAACTCCTGTAAAGCCTGGTAGGTCTTTATGCACAGTTACAATCAGGAAAAAGACATTCAGTACACCTTCAGCAGCTAGCGTAGCATAGAAGTGCGTACGCTAGCTAACATGCGTTGCTTATTTAACGCCACAGGTTTTTACGTCGCGTGCCCTTTAACCTCGACTACCTTGAAATCCACAAAACCAGCCTGGAAATGACAAACGATTGCATGCCTGTGTGGAGCAGAGCCAGATAGTTGTCGGACCCTGGGCGGAGCTGGCCAAAGCTACGCTATGATTGGCCAGTCTGTATTCAAGGGGCGGGGCTTAGCGAAGGCTAATTTCAGTTTGACTTAACAGCCGATATCCTGGTTAACTTCAATTAAAACTAGCACTACACTCATTTTGAATTCTTCATGAAATGAAAGACGACTTGAGAAACTTTCGCCCACGATGTGACAAACAGCCGGAGAAGTGAAACGACACACCTACAAACATGGGAAGAAGGAAACCACGACATTGACAGGATATGAGGCATCAAGGGCCACTTACAGTGAGCATGCAGAGGCATAGTAATACCACAACCGCTAATGTTCAGGTCACACACACACCCTCCTTCTTCTATGGTATCAAAGACTGAATGTTAGACTGTTCTTCTGAGTCCATGCTGGCAATGAAAGGGGTGAGGAAGAGACATGGGGTCCATGTTGTTGCCCCAACACTGGAAGATGAAGGGAAAGCTTGGACAGTGTTGACGTGTCCATCACAAGGAACAGACACATCCATTGACATTGTCCTCTTCAGTCCAGCATCTGCTTTTATTTCACTGGATCAACAACATTCCACCAAAATGCATCGTCCCTCCACCTCTTCGTCCTGGTTGGTACGTTTGAACCCCTCTGCTCCGTTCCTGCTCACGACTCACTCATGACCACGGCCGAACGCTGCATCACACAATACGTCCTTGTCCAGCTTTTGAGCAAAGACTCAAGTTCAGTCCGAACCAGTTTGTCCCTGTTCCTCTTCATCATCCTCAGTCCCTTCAGTTGGCAGGTCAAAGTTCAAAGGCAGGGAAGCAGGAGGCTTCAGGCGTGGCTAACTCTGACAGGTAGAAGATGGCTCCTGCCATACCTGAGAGCACAAACACATCATTACTACCAGCAGCACATTTCCTTCTCTCTCATCTGGCCCATCAGGGTTTAAAAGCTGTGATTAGACCTGCTGTTTCAGTGAAGCCAGTGGTTCCTAACTCAAAGCAGCTTTTCGGCTGTTATGCTGCCAGTCCTTAATTCTTTCATTACAGCTCAGTGAAAGGCCACTCCAAGTTGACAGCGACAGAATTACACAGGGTGCTGTATAATCGGCCTTTGATGGAAGAAGCACCCTTCAGTGCCAAGTACAAGCCTGCTATTACATTGATTGAAAACATGGGCTTCCTGCAAGGAACGACAAATGTCACAGTCCTTTCCCTCAGCACGGTGGAAAGCTGATTATGAACATTACCTTCAAACAGAGAGTAGGGTCTGTCTGGGATGCGACAGCCGTGGGTCCCGTAGGCCAAACACCACTCGGCAAACTGCAGGAAGGTTAAGATCACCGTGTTTAGAGACATTCAAGCAACAATCTGCTGTAAAACCTGCTGCCCTTCCAGAAGCTCACGTTGCACCGAATACGTGGAATAAATACGCAATATTAATAAACATGATCACAAGCAGCAGTGACACTCGGCTATTACTAATAAATATAATGGATGGATTTGGAAATGTGATGTGGAAGCAGAATCAGAAGAATTGAAACTCTGAAAGAACAGCAGGGAGATGGATATTTATTATCAATTCAAAGAACAAGATCCTTTATATCATATAGAAAATATCATTTATAGTGTTCATAGTACATTTTCAGTGTATTTTCTTGCCAGATTTGCTCGCGGCATGCAAGAGAAAGTCAACCAGACGGCCAAACTATCGCTGAAGATCGCGAGTCAGACCTCAGCATCGCGACCTGTGACAACAGTCCAACAGGTTTGCATTGCTTCTCTGAAAATCGTTGGCTGGCCCAAAAGTCTGTTGTCTTTATTGTACTCCTCCACCTGCTCTTACCTTGCAGACGCGGTACAGGTACTTCTTCTCCTGGGTGAGCTTGTAGAGGGCCAGGAAGGCGTAGCCGTTGCCGGCGGTGCCGTGGCAGATACCATAGCCCTTTCTGAGCAGGCCTCGCTGCCAGATCACCTCGGCACACTCCACGGCCTCCTTCAAGTACTTCTCCTCCTTAAACACCTATGAGACACAGATGAGCCCAATGAGTCCAACCGGGGACAAAGCTCACAACAACCACTGTTAATAGAACTTCAAATTCACGACGAGATGTCAGCATTCAGGAAAATGTTGTGGAATTGTGAAAAACTTTACTTAAGTTCATCTTTTGTAATTTTGTCTTCTTTGGTGAAGGTAAGTGTCTGATCTGATTGTTTTGTTCCACTCAGGCGTGAATTATTCACAGAAGGATCTGTCATGTTTGCAGCCGATAAACCTGCTCAGATAACAATAAAAGAAACCGTGAAATTCTCAGAAGAACCCAAAAGGGTGCAAGCACTCATAACTTAACTGCTGAGCAAATAGTGTCTCGGTGCTCTCTCATTTGCATGTATTTAAATTAAGTCATATCCAGACATTTGGTACAATATTGGCCCATTTCTATGCAAATGAGCCTCAATGCAACATCAGTCAGAATGGTGCTAATTGAAGCATACTTATAAGGGGCGTCATGGCAAAACGTTCCAGTGAAGATGGAAGCAGTGATTGTAGCCGGGTGAAGACAGCATCATGCTCAGCTCATTAACTGGTGTCTGTGACAGGATGCAATCACGGCTGTTTCATTACAAATAAAATGAATACAACTCCCCTACATGTCATTTTGGAAAAAACATGACAAAACTTCCTCAAGGCGTAGATATTGTGTTCCTGAGAATGGACTGGGTGGACATACAGATGTTCAGACAACCCAAAAACATAATGCCAGTGTAGGGGTCTAAAAATCAGAACTTTACTACACAAAAGGATTGAACAAATTATATTTTCTCCTGTTACAAAATTGCACTCGGCTGCAAAACTTTATGGACACGTTTGTGCTGTAATATCATTTCCACAATATCTTTAGTGAATCTGACCTTGAGATGAGGCAGATAGTGGGCATGACATACACAAATCATGGTGCTAGCAGCAGTTGATCCCTTCTTTGTGAATTCAGCCCTCTGTAAAGTGTCAGGGCAACAATAATCCCGGGCATATTTTTTTACACAAACAGAAAGAGTGGCATCACTCACATTGTTCCCCGGAGAACAGATAAGCTTTGAGCCCACATAAAAGACTAATTGTCCCACATGCCCAGACCTCATTAGGAGCTAATGAATCTAATCCGGAGTGATGCTACTGCATTTCATAACAGAGCTGACAGATGACCTGTCAGACATGCAGCTGAGCAGACTGACTGAGAAGAGTGTGAACACGGTGGGAATCCAACACGTTTTCATGGCAGTGTGAGGCCGGCGACGATCCTTAGAATGGATGTTGATCAATGGGAAATTAAATATTGTGTATATATTAATCAATATGAAAAATGTGCCACACAATGCATGAAGTGAATGATAGAGATGTCAAGCTGTTTCTACTATCCTCTGTGCCTTTCAGTCAGCGGCAGTGAGTAGAATCAAGTGAAGAAGTGCCAGAAGCACCACAAAGAGTTTATTGCCTTATTGGACTTGGGCTGGAAGCGTAGCATGTTTCGGTGAATCACTTTTGACCAGTAAATCCTGTCAGCCCCCCCTCCCCTGGCGGTAGGCGACCATGACCCCTCCCCCCACGCCGCTGCAAGCCCCGGAGTGTTTCCCCGACAGCGGCCCCGGCTGGTATGTAGTGGACACTGGTTGGGCTTAAGGACAGAATTATCAAGGGCTTCTGGAATAATGGTGAAAATCACAATGACACTACTCTGATGCTGCCAATGGTAAGAGAAGTGGTGTAACCACGGTAACCATTTTGGGGTAAAATGGGCTCCGTTTGCTGCGGTTTGGGAAGTGTGTGACTAAACGGCCACAGTGGTGCGTAGCCAACGTTTCATTCAATTGTTTCATGATGTCGTTTCACGAAAATAGCGTTTTATGAACAGAGCGTTTCATAATAATGTTTTATGATAACATAATTTCATGATTCGTGATAATGTTTTATGATAATATTGTTTCATTGTAATATCATGGGGTCTCTGGTGATTCTCACCCCTAATATCTGATACTTTTTCTCAGCAATTAAAGACTGCAAGAATAAGCTCATATCTTCTGTAACCAAACTCATAATGCAACCTCCAGTCTACTGGAAATCACCGTTTGGGGAATAATTGCACCAAAACACATTGAAATGTTCCTCCTGCAACAACACATGAAAGATCCGTTGTGTGTTCTGTCAACAGGGAGACAGTGAAAGGCGACCACGTCTCCCATTGTGTTTGTTCTCTGGTCTCTGTGTTAGTGAGAAGAATGAGAATGCCACAATTCAGCACATTAGCTGCCAAGTGGCTCCCTAATGGGCCAAGAAAAGAAGAAATTAGCCTACAATGCATTACTACAGTGTGTGTGTGTGAGTGTGTGTGTGTGTGTGTGTGTGTGTGTGTGTGTGTGTGTGTGTGTGTGTGTGTGGCAGAAATGCGGCCTCATTTTCCGGATTTGGAGGATCCAATTGATGGATGCAGAAAACTCTTAGCCTGAAATATATCATGAGTCGATGGCAACGGCAGTGAAGCACATCCTCCATGATGAATATAAAAAGAATAACATATGATCTCTGGCTCCATTTGAAATCATAAAACGTTAGGTGCCTATTCGATGCACGTTCTTGTCAAGCTTTGCTGGTTGTTAGGTGGCGGGAGCAGCGAGGTGACACAAACAGGAAATGAATATACCTGAACAAACCGCTCAAAGACGCTACGTAGACCTCATCCTCTACAGCTTCAGCACAATGCATGAACCGGTCTCACCTTATAGGCCATGATGAACATATGGATGACACCAGGAGCACCGTGGCACCAGTGAACCAGTCGGTCACTCTCGTTACTCAGCGACGACGGGAAGTTCCCCGAACGAAACCTCTTGTGGCGGACGTAGTCGATGCTGGGACGGATCAGCTCGGACAGAACGTCTGCATGGACCTTTGCTGCTGGCTAGAGAGAGACGATGTCATTATCATCACTGGCCATCTCTTTCCCAGTTAATACAATCCTGCTGTGGAAACACATTTCATCCATTAAAAAAAAAAAAAAGTGCAATGTGCAACATGCAACCACCTGCTCCAAACAAATAGATACATAGAGGTGTTTCACCTCTACTGCCTAGTCCATACAATGTGAGCCAGTCAGTGTGTCTGCTCCTCCACCCGGCTCCGTCTGTGAATGTTTAGTAGTTGTTTTTAGAATTACAAAGCAATGCATCTCTGTCTGTTGTTTGTCTGTGTCTGCATATTTCCAGAATGGTCCATCTGATCGTATTGCTGGGGATACCGTTGAGTGTTTTGTCAAATTTGGTGCAATTTGTACACATTCAACATTAATAAACATTGACTGCATTTAACTCTGGCTGCTGGATGCTTAATGTAGTCTGCTCATGCTTGATGCTGGATAACACAACAACCAAACTCTTCTTCACCTCCCAGGAGTCAACAAGCGTGAGCAGAACACTAATAACACTGCTGCCAGCAGGATAACTCTGCTAAGCTGCGCCTGTTAGTCTCGGTCCCTTGGCAGTGTTTTGGACAATATTAATAAACTTTGCATAAACAAGCAAGCTGCATGGTTTGTATCTCCATCGCGGTTCAAATTTCCAGTGGAAGTGTTTCAGGAGAGGAGCGTCTGTTCTTCAGCTCCTTTTCTTTGCTTTTCACATTTACTTTATTAATTGTGTTTTACAACCAAACTGATTACATGCCTGTAGCATATTATGATTGACCGGTAACATACACTTTGGTTGTTATTACAACCTTCAATCAGCTGATATTCACTCTAAATAGTTCAATCGGTGGCCTCTCTAAAGGCGAATCAGAAGAGCTGATCACATAACGCATCATTATGAATCCAAATGTTTTCAGTACTCATTTGTCTGCGTTCAAGTCTGCCTTTTAATTTGTGTGTCCAGCTGTGTTGCTCGGGTCCGTGCATCCTGTCTGAATGCTGGTTAACAAATAGATGTAAATTAACCCATAGACCACATGCAATACTAGTCAAACCGAGTAATGGTTAACCATTGACATCCCAAGTCTTAAAAAGTTGGGAAGAGAGCAACAGTATGCAAAGTCATCCAACCTGCATGTTCTACCAGGTGTGTTTGCAAAGTTTCATCAACATCACAGAGAGCAGCTTATTCAACAGTCTGGTCCATAAACTACCATCTGAACAAGATTTAGCCTCTGGGAGCTCTGAGAGACAGACTTGTAGTTTATTCTCAGCTTCAAGAAAATAGAAGAATATTGAAATAATTGTCCAGGACAACACAATATTTACAGAAATATTTTAGTTTTAAATTACTGGACAATTGTATTCCAGGTTTTTCAGGAAAGATGAGAATGAAAAGAAGGAAAGATGTGAAAAGCACAGTAAAAAACCAACATGTCAGAAATGTTCCTTATTTTTATGCTGAAATCGTTTAATGTTTTTATGTAATTATGTTATCTCAGTCCCCAGCAAACGGACTGCTGTACTACCTCGCTGTGCTGAACTCACTGCAGACCGTGACGACTAGACGGAGCGTGACCCGAAGCTTGACTTCTGTGTACCATTACACTCCCAGAGTTCAGTGTTACTGAGAACATCAGCGAAAAGAAACACAACACAGTCAACTCTGTGGATCCACTTCAATGATATACACACATTGTAGAATGATAAACCAGATCCATAGTTTAATATTAATGTAAGTGGCACTATTGTGGCTGTTGAACAGGCACCGTCTAGTATTTAACAACTCCTCTTTATCCAGTGGTGGACAGTAACGGAGTAAATGTACTTAAGTACTGTACTTAAGTACATATCCAGAGGATTTGTACTTTACTTGAGTATTAGATTTCTTTGGTACTTATTACTCTTACTTGAATACATTTCCAAGACAAATACTTTTACTCAAGTTAATTTCTAGAAAGGCTGAAAAGTACTTGTTACTTTCAGGTCTGCTCTTTTTTTTTTTTCCTTTCTTTTTTTTTTTTTAAATACTATTGGACACAAGCTGTGTTTGTCAAAGAAGGAACCCTATCACAGTGCAGGCTCTCCACTGGGATCTACGTAAAAGCGGAAATACGTATCCCTCCCCATAAGGATACCGCCAAAGTAGCCACGCTCTCAACTGTGTTTGTCAACACAAAACCACAACAATGGCTGAGTCTCAGACTGAGTGTGATAATGATCCGGAGGAACTTTCAGAAAATCCTTGGCCTTATCTGGACTCCATGTTTGAGTTTTACAGAGTAAAAAACATGGACACAGACAAACAGTCATATATTTTCAAATGTGTATTGTGTTTGCCGAAGGAAAACTACATCTCTGCTTTCAACAACTCCACGTCCAACTTAAAGAAACACGTTGACCTAAGTTAACCAGACTTTCACCATGTTTTTTTTCTATTTGTCTCGGTCAATGTCATCATGTTGTGAGAATTTGAGTGTGTGTTGATCACAAAAACTACATTTTGTAGGAAGTGGCGCTGTGTGTGTGTGTGTGTGTGTGTGTGTGTGTGTGTGTGTGTGTGTTGTGGTTTGAAACGATGGCCGAATGAAACGCTCTCATAACGTAACGTTATTTGTTATTAACACTCACCAAACATTTGTCGACCCCCTTGCTTTGCTTTAGTTAATCCATTTGCCTTATTACTGAGAAATGCTGTTCTAGTATAATCCTGGGGGAACGCTGCTTTTGGGCTGAATAAGCTGGATGCATACTTTGTCGTACAACATCCTTGCATGCATTAACAGGCAGGCTCATAGCAGAAGTCAGAAGTTATGGGTTTGTGATGCCTGTAGATGGGCTATGTTCGATGCAGTTTCCTTGATAATATCACACTGTAAGATACATTATGATAATCTAGTCATGCTAGTTAAAGGTATATGTACTGTATTATATTTTACTTATCTTGTGTAACTGTATTGCGCATAGCAGTGGTTGGTATTTACTGGTGGTGCAGGAAGACATGAACCCCCAAAGACTTTTTTACACAAATATTTATTAACTATGTTAAGCCTAGAACCATTCATTTTATTTGAAATTTACTCTTACTTTTACGTAAAGTAAATTTAAAAGCATGTACTTTTGGATACTTGAGTACCTTTAAAAGCAAGTACTTTTTTACTCTTATTCGAGTACCATGTCGACTGAGCTACTTTTACTTGTAACGGAGTAAATTTTGACCAGTAGTATTTGTACTCTTACTCAAGTACTGGGGTCGGGTACTCTGTCCATCTCTGTCTTTATCCCAGACGTCTGAGACTGTAAAACACAAATATTAGTAGTGTTACCATTATTACTGTTGATTTCATATCGGTTTTTGACTTGCTTTCTGATGCTTGTTGTTGCAAAGAAATAATTAAAAGGAAACGAAAATGAATCATTTACCCCAAAGAGACGTGTGTAGATGTGATGCGAGATGTGTAAGTATGCATCGTTTTTTGGTCGTTCACCAGAGCTCAAAAGTATTGCTGTCAACAGCATGTGAAGGGGCCGCAGCCCCAGACTGCAGGCTGTTGATCAAATCTCACAAAAGGACTCATTTAGCTCAGCAGCACTTCCAGTATGTGATGTGAGGCTGGAGGAGTTATCAGCCTCAGTTACTGGCTCGGAGCCCAGGACAGCAAGACCCTTCAAAACCAGACCAACAATAAAGCTATTGATTAATGTCCACTAATCATAAGATGGTTCTCTGGCTAATAACGAAGCTGAATCACTGGAAAAACATTGACAAAGTACTAGAAAGGGAAGCGACCTCTGCAAAGAGGGCCTGACCTCTGGCTGAAGAAGATTGTTTTTACTGCAACAAGGTTTACATGAAATATGGTTCTAATTTTGCCAACATTACAAGCCAAGATATTGGTCTACTTATTTTGTCCATGTTTTACTTGTGTTTTAGATTTGTTCTGCAAGCTACGAAAACTTTTTCAATTATGAAAGAATTTAGAAGGCATCACGCAGATGAGAGACGGTCACACTGTTGGGTGAGGGAGATGAGTCCCAGAGGGCTGCCACTTTCAATTATGAAAGGATTCTCAATGTTTTTATTTATAATCGATTATAGACATTAGCGCAACGATGCAGAATTGCTCAAGAAAGCATTGCAATGCATCATAGAGTCGATTATTTCTCCCACCTCTACAAATGATACTTTTAAACTGAGGGGGATTTTGGGACCCAAGTTGACAGCATTTATAGCCACCATTTCAAGTTATTGATCATAAAGGCTTTCAGAAAATGAACAGTAGTGAGACTGGCATAAAGTCCTAATAAATCTTTAAACTAACCAGTCTGAAGCAGACTTACAGGAAGTGCTTCACCATGTTGCGCCCCCCCTGGACAGAATACCACGGACCCCATTTTGACAACCACTGGCTCAGACCATACACTGAATGTAGACGCAGACAATCAGAACGGCGTGTTGCCAGTGGACTCATCGTACCTGCATGAGCATGCAGAAGATGCCAGCCAGGCCGTGGGCAGCGCCAATGTACTGCTTCTTGTGCCACTCATAGAGCAGAGGGCAGCGGTCCGTCTTATTCTGCTCTGCCGACAGGTTCTTCCCCGACTCCACGATGGCCGTCACCACCTGAGGATTGGAGAGGCAGTGAAAGTTACGAAGGGCAGATGACTGTAATATAGCAGAATGTTGGTTCTCCTTCTGGGAGCTGCATTCCTGCAGCTTGACAGCGTTAATATTACAAATCTCCTTTTCAAACCTAAATCCTTTCGTCCTTTTTCCCTCACCAAATCTGATGGTGTTTAGTCTTAAACAATACAATAACGAGAGTTAATGTTGACAAAAAGAAAATAAGACATGCAGTCAACGTATCAGACTCATTGAAAAAACAAGTGCACTTTCACTCACTGCAGGAATGACGTATTCTATATACAGCAGTATGTGATTTAATCTCTCCAGAATGATGTCCCTCATGAACAAAGCTACTCGCTGAGAACACACACCAGCTTTCAGAGCCCACATTAACCAGACAACAGCCAAAAGTTGGATTTACAGAATTCACATTAAATCATTCTGTTGATGACGTTTGTAAAATGTAAATATAGCAAAGACCCTGAAACACAGTAAAAGACAAAGGAGAGAAAGATTCCAAGGTAACTGTCATAAGTTAAAGAGAATAAAGAACGACGGCGGGGCTTTCCATACAAAACACAGCCGGGTGTAGCTTTAAACTCAGACAACAGAACACAAAGAGAATAACTACAGTGGACGGCACATGAAATATTTAACTTTCTCATATGAGCCAGGGCTCATATGAAGTTTGAAAAGGCATAAGTGGCTGGTTGCGGAAACTGAAAATGAAGGTTGCCATGGCAGCATTGTGTGGTTCTGCCTTTAACAGCAATATTAAAATATCACTAATGCAGCAAATATAAAAACAATATTTATTTTGGGAAGCACTTTGGCTATTTGTTTATGTTTGCTGTCCTTATTTTTTTTATTATTATTTACTCCCGGCACCATTATTACTGTCTAAAATATCACAATCTACCATAAACTGTACATTAAAAGTAGACGTTGTCATCGTGAAGTCACCCATTGGTTTGTGGACTACGGTATTTTGGCCATCGCCATCTTGGATTTTGAGCAGCGAAGGAAGTGACCATATTTGGACTGTTGCGGAGCGACGGGTGGATCTGATGAACACAAGCAGCAGAGCAGCACCCTTACTGGATCCATCTGGATTCTGGTGTGAAGCTGTTGCCAAATGTATCTTCATAATTCAAGGTCAACTTTACAGCTTAGTGTTAAAGTCATCTTAGTAGCTAACTGCATTGGTAGCATGGTAGCGACCTGTCAATCAGCAGGTAGCCCCGCCCCTTAAAGCATCCCTTGCTTTCTGGTCTGGTGGACTCTAAATAGACCATAGTGTACTAAATGAACATCATGCTGGATTGAAGAAGACTTGAAACTAGAGATTGAGACCATAAACTCATGTTTACAATGTTTACTGAGATAAAACATCAAGAGAGAAGTAGGACCATTTTCTCATAGACTTCTATACAATCGGACTTCTTTTTGCAACCAGAGGACTCGCCCCCCAGGTTTAAGGCACTTCAACTTTGGCTTCTGAACCTGAGGATGACACCTGTAATCTACTAAACTGAGATGATCTAATCAAATGTAAAGATTCTTGTCTTGTCTCTAAAGGTCTTTCTTTATCTGGTATAAATCCCATTAGGATCATCAAGTGCCCACATGGTCAAAAATATGGGGTTCCAAAAGAGTCACCTCTGCCCAGGAGGGTTTTTGGACCCCCATAAAACCCCCACCAGTGGTACCATACCCTTCAAATTCATTTTGGCCAGAGCAAAGTTACCAAATATAACAAATAATCCTGTTTAGAACAAATCTGATCATTAATCATGGTGCTAGGGGCACACAAAAAGTGAAAAATCACACATGCTGTCCAAATTTTTTAGGAATTTGGTGACCCACCTCTCACCCAAACAGTAAGGAATGTTGATTCTGCCTTCAGAATTGTGGAGTAAAAACTACAATGAACTAACACACTAATCAGCCTTCTATCACTATTAGAAAATAAGTTATGGGCCTCCAAAAATGCCAACAAATGAAATGCGAAATTCCAATGTGTCAAAAAGGGGTGTGGCACTTGAAATTCAAATGGACACCACGGGCAAACCGTTTGAGATATTGACCTGAAACTTCAGATTCCTTTGTTTGGTAACATAAGGCATATTTTCACCGCTTTTCAGCAAAATCTGAGAGGTACCATGTACATGGGTGGCTGAGTTGGCACGGAATGACCCTTTTGTGTGTCTTCTGTAGCTTTCGCTACACCTGCCCAGGGACTACATTTGAAAATTAGCCAAAATGGACTGGCACATTTACAGAAATGCTCTGTCCTTGTAAGTTTAAACCATAAAAATAAATACGTACAGATGTTGTTCATTAGAATTTTGCAGGACAATGAATGGGCTGGAATATAAAACACAAATTGTAGGAGACTGGGTTGCATCAAGAAACTACAGTAATTCATCTCTATGGTAAAAAGGTTTGGTTTTCATGAGCCGTACTGTGAATGTCTGGGGACTGGAGGTTCTGACTCAGCAGTTTATATATTGTCCCGGAGCAAGATTGAGGGAGTGCAAAAGGAAGGAAACCAATTCTGCTGCAGCAGCACGCCCTCCCTCATGACAGAGCAGATTTATAGGCAGCGACCTGGTAATTTACACATCCCTTCTCTCCTATACATCTATATTGTCATTCCTGCCTCTCCTTGCAACACACACACACAAAAAATAACACTTTCAAATGCAAAAGTGCTTCTTAGCCTTGACGACGATGCAAAGGGGTAAAACTATTTCAAAAGTAAAAGTACATATTTGAAATAAACAGGTCACTGTTTTTAATAAAAATACCATTAAACATTAAGTCACCGTTTTAAATAAAAATACCTGTACTTCACTAGTATATGACGTTCATACAGGGGACGGTTTGGAGTACTACTCTTCATCTCCGACATATAGCAGACCGTCACAGTGAGATAACTCTGTTAGGTCCAACTATCCGGGTCAGTATTACACTCTGTGCTTTAGCCAGTTCCACGTCAATGCTTTTCTGTTGTTTTATAGAAATCGGGAATTACATTAGTGCTGAAAAGTGTAGCGTGAGCACATCGCTAAATACGGAAAAGCGCTGCAAATCTGCGTTTCCCCATCGCAGCACATGAACACATGCTAAAGCTCTGACAATTCAGAAAGAAACACAATGATGGAAACGTGAAATTTTATTGCAAAACCGAAAATACCTCAATTTACAAGTGCGTAGGTACGGTTCAATATTACATTGAAAACCGTGGCATGCCTACTGCAGACAGTCCTCAAAAACATAACCCTCAGCTGAATCCACTGTTTGGGCGTGGAGACAGGTATATGAGATGATGGAGGGATGAACAGCAGAGCAGTGCTGCAGGAAATGGCAGCTTTAAAGCTTCACTTTTATTTTCCTTCAGTCATAATAATACCTCTACTGTTGTTGCATCCTCCCTCAGCCCTGCTGTCACTGTGTGTGTGTGTGTGTGTGTGTGTGTGTGTGTGTGTGTGTGTGTGTGTGTGTGTGTGTGTGTAGTATATGTGTTTTGGCCTGGCACTTTACTAAAAGGGACAGCTGGTCCCACAGGTTTGTGCAGTGATGTCTGTGTGTGTGCTTAAATAAATCATTAAAATGGTGTAGGGAGATTATTAGTCCACTTTTCCCCCAGCTCGATGTCTAACAGATGGTTATTACAGCAGCCTTTCAGAAAAAAGCTAATTTGCTATACAGGGAGAGCAGAGACAGATCGAAAATTAATTTTAGATCTGGCAAATCTAAATCAAACCTATAAAATGCCATCATGATTTACTGTGAGAAACCAAGCAATTCTATGTTAACCCCCATATAGCCAGATTCAAACAAACAATCCTTTGTTTCATAACCACATATTAATGCCACTGCAATGCTTTGACTGTGAGATGGAATCGTCTAATGTCTGGAGACAAACCTGTTGTCAAGGATAGTTCAATCAAAATTGCTACTGCATAAAAAGAAGGCTTCAATAAGACCAGCGATCATTAATTTGCCCCAGAAATGTGATTGGAGAGCTGAATTCAGTATTCTGCTTGACAAAATGAGACCTGTTGCAGTCCAAGGGCAAATATGTAATATGTCCATGATTCATAACACTTCAAAGTTCTAGATATAGATATACAAACTTTGAGTAGGAAAAACTGTAAAAATGGGAATAACTAAGGGATATATCTTCTATTTTCTATGTGCGTTACCTTAGCAACGGTGCTCTCATCCACCGTGTCAGCTCCCATCTCTTTATTGACGTAGAGCAGAGCGTACAGGTAGCCGGCGCGCCCGTACAGCAGCTCATCTGGCATCTCAGAGTCTGGACTCAGCACTGAGCGCTGCAGCTGGAGAAGCCTGACAGTCAAACACACAAGCACTGATGGGATTGAGGCTATGAGACTCAAATACAGGGCAAAGGATCAGAACTCGGCGTCTTCCCACACACACTGGTCTTAAGTTCACCACAAGTATTTTAATAAATACATTTGGAGATGTTCTATATTGTAGCAAATAACAAATCCCATTAAAAAAAAAAAAAAAACTGGAATTTGAAATGACCCACTATGATTAACAATCTAATTTACAAAAACAGCAAGGCGGCTAACTCGTTTTCTTTTCACTTTCTCTCTTCCACTCTTAAAACGCCGGCTCAAAGTATCTCGTCATGGCCGATCGACTGGGAAGGAAACAATACAGGGTTTAATCTCGGATAACAAACACTCACAATATGTTGCCCATGATGATTTAGTCTGGCTCGCTATCATTGGAGAGACATGAAAATAGAGTTTGATTTAAAAAATACAGGACACAAATAAAAATGTTTCATAGGGCAGGGCTTATTTAAGGTCATCTCTTTAGATTATTTTATTCTTTTTCACTAAAAAGTAAAATCATCAGGATAAAATTGTGAACCCCAATTATTTTGGCCAGGATAATCAGAAAATGTTCACATTGGTCCATGCCTACTTTTGACTCAAAGAGATTGGTTGAAAATTTAAATTTGAGGTCATCATATTACCTTCAACCGCTTATCGGCTCACCCGAAGGGAGACACCAGCCACCCTCCTGAGGAAACTCATTTTGGCCGCTTGTACCCGCAATCTAGTTCTGTTGGTCATGACCCATCCCTCATGACCATAGGTGAGGGTAGGAACGAAGATTGACCAGTAGATCGAGAGCTTTGCCTTCCGGCTCAGCTCTCTTTTCATCACAACGGAGCGGTACAGCGAATGCAATACCACCCCTGCTGCTCCGATTCTCCGGCCAATCTCATGTTCCATTGTCCCCTCACTCGCGAACAAGACCCCAAGGTACCTGAACTCCTTCACTTGGGGTAAGGACTCATTCCCTACCCGGTAATTTGAGGTAATCAAATAAAGTACAGAAACTTCAAATGGTAAAAAACAAACAAACAAAAAATTGAAATGGGCGACTTCCTGTTGGGTTTATGGTGTACCTCCAAGAGACTTTCTTGTACATCTTAACATGTTGCATATCACTTCCACATTTCCTAAATCTAGGTGAAATGCACCATGGAGGCGCCATTGAGCTATTTTGTCACACCCAGGCTTGAGACCCGTATCAGGTACTCTAGCTATTTCACTGTTTGACGCATGTGTCAATTTTCAAGATTTTTCGAGTCGCATCTAGTTTTTGCCCTCAAAAACATATTTGAATAATAATAATCATCAGCATCATAAAAGATCCTCTGCATAAAATGTGTGTTGTGGTACACCACAACTTTTGCTACATTTAAGAAGGCCAGCATGAGATGACTGTGTTGAACCACCCCGTCCAGACCAACATCCCTCCACAGTCCCAGCCACTCACCTGGATAGACAGTCTTGGCTGTCAGCAGTGTTATTGAGTTTGTGGTGAACCACCGCCCCCACTGCCAGCGGCCCCGCATCACCACACAGGAATGTCACTTTACGGCCATTCAGGATCCTCATGGACCTCTTCACATAGTCCAATGCCCTCTGCAGGTGGGTGGCCTCATGGGACACCCGATGCAGCTGGAGGTAGAGCAAGGCAATGCCTGCAGTGAAGATGGTATGTTGGCGGTCAGTGATTAACCCGTCACATGAAGTTGGCATTTCTTTGAAGTTTTACAGTGCTGGCTACACACCTGTCCAGCCGGTGTAGGTGGAGAAGTCATGGGGGTCGGCGGTCTTCAGCCCCTCCTCCATCTGCTGGAGGAGATCCTTGATCTTATTCTCAACCTTCCTCTGGAATGATGTGCTCACCTGAAGAGAGAAAGAAGGCACAATCACAAACCCCAACCCTCTTTGTTTGTCTGTCCACTGTTCCTACAATCATGAGACTGTCGGCCCAAATGCACTAAAAGCTTCTGCAGCATTTTGAAGTACACCTATTATTTTAAATGGCCAAACACACGTTATGACCCGTGTCAAACCATTTTCACGCCTCTACACCAACCTTGTTTCGATTTTGAAACGTCAAACGTCCATACAACCAAACATTTTTTTTCTCCTGTTTGGAGAGAGCTAAAGGGAAAAATAAGCTATGATTTATAAGCTGTTATTAATAATATAATGAATGATTGAAAACCTTGGGATTTTCCCCAAAAGGACAATATTTTATTAAAGAAATTCATTTGTAACTAATAATTATACTGCTGCGGTCGCTTTCTCTGGTTAAAATGATTATCATTGCTGTGAGAACACATCTCGATCACTAGACCTGCCTAATGTAAATGCCGTTTGTAGCTTGATGGCAGATGTGTGCGCTCTCTGTAGAACGGTGTCTGTACTGTTTTATCAGGGAAGAATGTTTTGTAGTCCCAACACCTCCAACACCACGATACATCTTCCATCTAGTGGATTACATGACACCAATTTCACATCACCTCGTTAAACTTTCATGTAAAGATCGACAATTTATAAGATGTTAAGGTATCTGTGATTTACGAAAACGTTGCCTTAATAGTGACCTACTGCTGTTTCTGAGGTGTTGGCAACACTAGCAGCAGAGCGGCATCCAGACCAGCAACCTTACTGGATCTGGATCCATCTGGGTTCTGGTGTGAAGCTGGAGCCACACGGATTCCCAAACAAAAATGCAGATTGCTCAGTAACTGATGTCACCTCCACAGATTACACCTCTGCTCTGTTACTAATGGCTTGACCTGACGAGTAAAAAAGTCCGCTTTCATCTAAATAGTTTGCGCTGCATCTGCTTTGTTAATTCCAGAGGCCATAAAATGATTGAAAGTGGGTTGAGTTGGTGACATACCGTCAGTGGGGGAAAGTATAATCATTTCTCAGATATCAGCCAGTAGGTTATGACCCAGACGCTCCATCATTAGGATTCATTCCAGGAAACACGCTATGTTAATTAGGTTATTTTCCACAAGGCCCTGGGCTCTATTTTACCCTTTACAGACCTAACAGCATAGGTCAGGCCATGCTTCAAAGCCTGGTTGGATAATTTATTTTCTACAGGCTCCATTCACATTCAGCCTTCAGTGTGAACTGAATAAAAATAGGAGCTACAGAAACAGACACAGCTATTTGTTGAACTCCCATTTCTCCATTCACTGTAGAGCTGGATCGATTTTTATGTGGTGGCCGATTTGCGCAGTAATAAATGCATTGATATTTGAAGAATGTAATATACAAAGTGCTGTGAATGTAATTCTAACATGGCTTGTACAACAGGGTGCACTGCATTTACAAGATACAACATTAATATGAAGAACACAAAGCAGGTAACTGCAATGTCAACTTAAAGGACCACTTCACTCGTGGAAACATGACTTTATTGAAAGTGGGTCATATATGTAGTCGAAATGTAAAATACATTTCAACTCCCATAATGCACAGCTCTGCAGGCCACTCCCACTGATGCGGACCGACCGGCGGTGGCGATTGTGGACCGTGATGTAATGAGCAGAGAACAAGTGATTGTACTTGGATAATGTAATAATTGTGATCTGGTTCCGATACATTCGTTTCTTGCAGAAGGCATATGTCAGCTTGTACTTTATTTTAATTCTTAAAAACGCTGAGCTTCTTTAGTTTAACAGGTGATTTAGGTGAGCGAGTGAGTGAGTGAGTGAGTGAGTGAGAGAGAGGTTACCTTTAAGTGACTGCATCTCCCGACAGAACACCACAGTTAAATTCCCAGCCTGAGTGTACTTTCAATTATTACCATGAGTGAATATCATAATCACAGCTTAGCAAATGTTTCCTTGTAATAGGCCTGTCATGTTGGGGATTTGTTAAGATGCTCAGCTATGTCTATGTAAATTTTATTACTCTATTGTTCCACCCACATACAGGCCTGGAGTGCACTCATGCACATACAGGACTGATAGACTTATCAGTGTTGTGGAAAGGATTCCAACAGAAGTGATTAGTGAGACGGGACCGGTGGGAGTGGGAACTTTCTTTTGGGCTGTCCCTGCTGTTAACTGTTGGTCAATAAAGTAGTGGACGTTACCCAGCCCCGCCCACTCCCCGAGTTTCCCTTCATCAACTCACACAGAGATCATAATAGATTTACTGACATGAAAACATCAGTATAGTTTGTCAACATGGTAGAGAAGTAAAAGAAATTGGCCATTATTTAATAAAAAAATATTTATTATTTACTTAATTTTAATTTGTTATAGATTTGCATATTATATATTTATCATTTAACCTTAATTTATGCAGGAAGACACTGATTTATGACCATCTAATTTTATGAATATTTGATTGTCTTTCACAAGAAAAGATGCAAAAAACATGTGTTTCATAACAAAATGTAAAGTGAATCCAGTATGTTTTGCAGCCATTTTGAGAGTTTTAATCATATTTTGATGATCATTGGGACAATATCATAAATCACAATTATTTTTGCCAGGGTAATCTTGACATAATATTTTCAAATCATAAATGCCAACAAGGGGGCAGAGTGCAGCGGTCGCTTGCCTATTACGGGATCCAGTCCCACCATGTGTCCTGTACAGAGTTATGAGGCTGCAACAGCAGAGCGGAGCTCTCCATCTGCTCCCCGACATCCTCCCGCCACCAGTTACTAGGTAATGGATCGGGATGGGGTCGCTCTTTGGACAGATAAACCAATAAGAAATGCTAAAACAGGCTTCAACTATCCTTGGCTGGCACTCAGAGCAGTTAGGGGTTGCTCAAGTGCACCTGGGCAATGCCCAGGAGGTGAACTGGCACCTCTCCAGGCCTCCCAGCAGACTAAGCTACTGCCACCCAAAAACACATGGACAAAAGTGGATGGAACAGATTCAACAATGTGTTTTTTCTATGCAAACCTGAGCATTTGTCCAGCTAAATAGTAATCTACCAACAGTAATGCAGCATTAATTTCAAGGTCAAAGGGCAAATCAGCTTGTTGGGTTACAGGTTACGTGAAAAGAAACAATAGCAAATCCACTGTCCCAATAGAACGGTGACACCACCCCTTCCGGTGTCCCCCATGGGATATTATTTTGGAAACTATATGGTAGTCAACAGCGGGGGAAAAATATTTATTCATCCCATTTGAATTGTACCATGAATTTCACATATTTAGTCAATTTAAAAGATCAGACCTGCAAACTCCTCAGAGGAAAAAAGGTGACAGTGTCACGGGGGGATTTTTTTTTTGATGGTACTATGCAAATGACACTAGTCGTGACTTAACAAAACTCAGCATACTTACATGATGCCCCGCGGCAAACCAGGAAGTGCAACCCCCACGTCAAGTGCCGGTCCCTGTGATTCACTTATCAAAACTAAACAAACAAGTATGGATAAACACGGATGGAACAACAACGTTATAAATCCAAATATTATCTTTATGTGCCACAGCTTCACCATTTCATTAACTTTTAACTTCTATTGTCAGTAACTTAACTGCTTGGATCTACCGGAGCATAGCGTTATCGCGTTTGCTTTAACGTACAATACAGGGGAGCGGACAAAACACAGAGCGACGATACAGCATAGCGTTAGCAGACAACATGAAGCGTACAACATGAAAGCACACAAGAAAACAAGAACTTAAGAGAGCTTACCAAGTGGCTGCATACCGGGTTGAAAGTCAGTACAAAGAAACTACTCTTGCGCTTCCTTTTCACGGAGTAAACACCGGTCACATGGACCCACATTCACCCATCTCTTAAAGAGGAACTACACCATTGGGCTGCTGAACCTCGAACGGTTCTCAATGAATATTACTTGCGGGATTTTAGCTCTGGATTAACATACACAAAAATAAAAAATAAACTACACAAATGACATAACTGCACAGAAAACACAACAATAAGAATGATCCAATAATTGTTCGCAATTCTGGACCCCCCCCCCCAAAAAAGAAAACTCTCCGGTTCTACACGATCCACGTGAATGACCAAATTGACCAAGAAAACGGCGATTGTCGCCGAAAAGCGACAAGTTTGCAGCTCTGAAAAGATACATTTGAAAGTCCAGAATGTCTCAGTTTGTCATTACATCATGTAGTTTTGTGAAACTGCTCAGTGAAATACATCTCTCACCTCACACAGTCACTGCCATCTTCCGAAAAAGGCTCAAGACTCGCCTGTTCAGACTTCACCTCGACTCGAAAAAAAAAACCTTACCTAGAGCACTTTGATCATAGCACTGTTGTTCTTAAGGTATGTTTGCTGAACAGCTACTACTTTACTCAGACGAGGACCTCACACTTGTTTCTATTTTTTAGCTCTTACTTTATCGGCAATGATATGTTGTGGTTTCTTTCTTTCTTTAGACAAATGTACTTATTGTAAGTCGCTTTGGACAAAAGCCTCTGCTAAATGACCTAAATGTAAATATGGCCATAAGCATGGTTTGGCACTTTTGGGTGTATCGTCTTTCTAATAACAACACAGAATGTAAAATTAACAAACATCATATTTGAAATTTATGGCACAATTCAAAACGGATCAAGACATGATTAATCTCTTGCCGTTACCACTGCACAAGAAATAAGGCTATTGCTTTGAAGCCGGTCCTGGATGCTATCAGAAAAAAAAACACGGTCTGCTCTAGTCTGCATTCTGCTCCAAAGCAGCTGCTTGTCAGTTAGAAAATCATTTTTCCCAGTCCAGTCCAAACAGAACAGACAGTCCTAAAGGCTAAAACACAGAGTGTCCTCAAACAGGGATTGTGACCGAGCCTGTCTGCTCTCACCGCTACAGTCATCCATGGAAGAGATCAATAGTGAAGGCAAGAGAACAAAGCAGAGGCAAAGTCACGGCTTGTTTCACCAGAATTAATGTTACTGTTTAGCATAACAATGGTTTGTTCAGTCGCGCGCACACACACACACACACACACACACACACACACACACACACACACACACACACACACACACACACACACACACACACACACACACACACACACACACACACACACACACACACACACACACACACACACACACACACACACACACACAACCAAGTGCCTCTTGCAACCACCCACCATGTACTCCTGCCACAGAGTTATTGTTAAATATCTTAAGGTGGCGCAGAGTACACGAGTATTCAAAAGCCAAATCTTTAGAAACAATCATCGTTCAATATTTTTCATTAGTTCTGCACCCTGCACGGTGGTGTAGTGGGTAGCACTGTCGCCTCACAGCGAGAGGGTCTCAGGTTTGATTCCCGGGTCAGGCCCAGGTTCCTTCTGTGTGGAGTTTGCATGTTCTCCCTGTGTGAGCGTGGGTTCTCTCCGGGTTCTCCGGCTTCCTCCCACAGTCCAAAGACATGCAGGATGGGGATAGGTTAATTGATGACTCTAAATTGCCCGTAGGTGTGAATGTGAGTGTGATGGTTGTTTGCCTCTACATGTCGGCCCTGTGATAGACTGGCGAACCTGTCCAGGTGTACCCTGCCTTTACCCAATGACAGCTGGGATCGGCTCCAGCCCCCCCGCGACCCTGAATACAGGATAAGCGGTAGACGGTGGATGGATGGATGGTTCTGCACCTGTTGTAGTCATTGAGGTAAAGCCTGTATCCTTTCTGCAACACTTTATTCCATTTGTGAGAATGCAAAAAAAGGCAGACTCAATAAGACCAGCTTTCAGATCAAAAACACCATATTGAGTCTTGTCACTAAATTATCCCAGAGAAGCCAAATACTATTGGAAACACATCTAGACCACATTGGACCAGGTCCAGCTCAACACTACTTGTTTTGCAGTGAACGTATGGACTGTTCTTGCATGAAACACGATTGAGCTTTGTTCTGCAGACTTTATCAGGACACGCGGGCTGACGGCCATGGTAGTGGACTTGCCGTATGCTTTTAAAGCTTAAATGCCAGATGGTAAGCAGCGAGCCTTTACTGTTCTTTTTAAATTGCAAATGTTGCAAAGAAAGAGGAGCTGAAGAACAAGAGACTCAAAATAATTTCAACACCTTTCCTCAGCAGTACAACTCCTGTTCTCTGGTCATGATAAGGGGAGGGACATTTCTGACAAACAAGTGGTTGGCCACTCACAACAGAGTGGACCAGCAGACCAATCAGAGGAGACTGGGCTTTTTGGAAGGGAGGGGCAGGAGGTCAAACAGAACATTTTAGAGAGAGGGTGAGAAGAGCTTCTGCAGCACAGCATGATAGGAAAGTACAGTGTTTTTAAAAAAGCATTAAAGCATGTAAATGTGTTATAATTGGAAGATGAAATACAAGTATGAACCAGAAAAGGAGCCCAAATAGGTCCTCTTTAATTACATGGTGAAGTCCTCTGATCTAGTATCTTCCAGCGATTTGATGCTATAAACCCCATTATCTCTCTCAGCACTCCGAACTTACCACTATTCTCTGGAGACTTGCTCATTTATTTTATCAATAAGGTTGGAGGGCACCTTTATTCACTCCACTCACTAGTGGTTCCTCAAATCATCCATCTTAGACTCCTTTTGTCCTGTGTCCATGCATGCTTGTGAAGACAAATTAAACCTTCCCCGATCCTCTCGATGTTCGACCAAGCTCTCTGTGTTTAAAGGCTTTTAACCTCATTGAACATTGCACAGTCAATACTTTAAGCCACTCTCTTTTATCAGTGTGTGTCCCCAGTTTTGTAAGTGGGCTATAACCCTTGTTGAAGAAACCTGGTCCCCCCTGCCAAAGAATTACAGGCCTAGTTTTAAACTCCCTTTCTTTAAAAATAATAATAATTGATATCAATGTGGTTTCTGTAAACTATGCCCCACTGAAATATTTCTCCTTATGGTCTCAATTTATATTTTAATGGCTGCAGATGACGGAGATTGTTCGATTCTATTCTAATCTACAGGATAAAAACACCATGTGAGCTTTTCTGGGATTTCAGTGGAGTCATCCTCCTATCTCTTAGTCTCTGAGTTTGATGCTCACATCAGGAAGCAGACTCCATCTTGTTTCTTTGATGAAGAAACATAGCTTAACTGTGGTCCATTGTGTCAAGAAGGAGGAGAATGTAAGCTATTATTTGTAAGATGATTTTCAGCAATGTTGGTATGGGTGGAGATCATTTCTGACACAGTGCTAAAAAAAACTCATCTGGACGGATAGTTCTTGTATTAAAACGAAAACGTAGCAGTGACCCCTCAGTTTTAGAATAGTCTTCTAATGAGCTTGATGTATTTAACTTAATTTAATTTAATTTTAGTCTGAACAGCATGAGCTACTTGATATTGGTTATTTATGTATTTCCACTAAGCAATTTGTGACTGGTGTCTGTAAAAAGTGCTGTATATATTTTTCTTTGTTTGCTTAATTGCTTAATTATGACTCAAATCTAGACTATTTTATTATATACTCAACAAAAATATAAACGCACAAACTTGAAATGGTGAACAAAAATAGAATGTCAAGACATTTGCTCAGATTCTTGATGCATTTGTTTATGGAATGATTTGTTTTGCTCAAACCCAGTAGTCCAGTGTCACTTGGCCACTCCTATTGACTACAATCTCAGATTGCGTATTTCAACTCACGAGAGTCATGGAGCATGGCAGAGTGGTGGTCAATATGCGTGACCAGTACACAGACACTCCTTCTGGTCTGGTCAATAAAAGGGCACACCAAAATGTGGATTTTTGTCACTTGTCAATATGCCACAGATGTCACAAATCATGAGGGAGCGTGCCATTGGCATGCTGAGTGCTGGGTTGAGCGTTACAGCTGTGGCAACACAACTGAAAGTGCATCATTCCACTGTCAGTGATGAGTCTCGGCTCCAGCTGTACCATGCTGATGGCAGACTCCGTGTTTGGGACCGTGTTGGTGAGCGTTACGCTGACGCTAGGGCTGTAACGATACACCAAACTCACGATTCGGTTTGTATCACGATTTTTGACCCACGGTTCGATACAAATTTCGATATTATTTATTTTTTTAAATTAAACATTTGATTTATGTAAGATGCAGATTTGGCGTGGAGGGCGTGTCTATTTGATGGTCTGTTAACTGCACAGGTCCCTCACTCAACTTACTACAGAGAAATGTCCCACAAAGCAACGTTGCAGAACCAACTAGTAACTGTAACTGTCTTTGGCAACGGGGAAACAAATACCGCAGCTGTACGTGGAGAAGCGTCCTTCGTCCCGCACGTCCTACCGACTCCTCCTCACATTTCTGCCCGATAAACAGCGTCTGTCACCGGCAAAAAAAACTTTAACTTACCGAGTGTTTAGGATAAAAAAAAAAACACTGCGACAGTCAGCCCTCCGGACCGAGACTTCAGTGAACTTTAGCCTCCGTCGGGTTTTCAGTGACAGGGAGACTCCAGGGAAACCCCTTGAAAACGCACACACGTCATCATCATGACGTGTACCGGGACGTCTCTTTGCGCTGCTTTCTGTGAATTACACAGCGGTTCGTCTTTACTCCAGCGGTGCTTCACTCCGTGTGAACGAACAACGGCGGAGAATTAGCGAACGACCGCTGCGGTGTTAATGTGGTGTTACTTACAGCTCATAGTGCTGATCTGGACCGGAAGTTGTGTCGCGATTCTGCCTTCTCGTGGCGCGAGACAGGTTCGTGGATCTGAGTGTCGCGATTTCAGCTTCGATACGTGTATCGTTACATCCCTAGCTGACGCCAATGTTCTGCAACGGGTGGCTCATGGTGGCGCTAGTGTGATGGTGTGGGCAGGCATTTGCTAGGGAAAGCGCAAGTCTGCATTTCATTGATGGCAACCTGAATGGGCAACGTTAACGAGATGAAATCCTGAGACCAATTGTCGTGCCCTTTGTTGAACTCCATCATCTGACCTTCCAACAAGATAATGCCCGCCCGCACATTGCCAGGATATGCAGGGACTTCCTTGAACAGGAGGGTATTCCTGTCCTCAACTGGCCGCCGTATTCACTAGACATGTCACCTATCGAACACCTTTGGGATGTTCTGGATAGGCGTGTCCGCCAGCGGGTTCCAGTTCCCCAGAACGGCCGCCAACTTCAAGTGGCTCTGCAGGAGGAATGGGACAACATCCCCCAGGCCACGATCGACAACCATGATGTCCATGCGTTGCTGGTGTACCGCTCTGCATGAGGCTAATGGTGGACACACACGTTATTGACGTTTGTGAACTTGGATCATCGACCCCCATTGTGTTCTTCCTGCCATTACTCCAGGACTTTTGTTTTGAAATTGATCCTAATGCTCGCAAATTAAAGCCACTTTATTGATAAAGTTGTTTTTGGATAGTTACTCTGTTTTGTCACATAACAATAACTACAAGTTTTTCTTTGTGCGTTTATATTTTTGTTGAGTGTATATGCTATTTGTATCATGTGGTATTTGAAAGAGGACTGGTCAGTGAATTCTCCCCTTATACAACCCAATTAATCTAATATTCCCTTTTTTCGCACTTGTTATATGTTTGGGCTTTATTTTGAAACCGGAAGTCTTCGCACTTTGATCTTACCGCTAACTTCCACGCTCGCTCCCGCGGATCAGAACGCGCTTTACGTCTAAACAACGGCAAACGGAAGGTGCTGCGCAACGTCGTCAAACTAATAACAATACCGGACATGGTCGAATGAGGGCGTTTATTCAGAAAAAAAGAGCAGAACCGTTTTTTTCTATTCTAAATAACCGTTCTCATAATTCCAATATAAGCATCTCATTGATTCAGAAGAACAATGTCGATTTTTTTTTCAGAACATTTTTTTTCGTAATTCCGAGATAATGATGTCGTTAATTCAGAAAAACGGGGTGAATTTTATTTTTAATTCAAGTACGCTTCCGTACGCTACAAACCAAGACAACATCTAACTTCAAGACGCAGTAACTTAACTCAACTTTCCTCAACTTAAACCAGCAACTTCTACGAGTGTTCGTCAGTATAGTTTAGCCTGTGTGAGAGTCAGGAAGTATCCTCAACGTCTTCATTTGGCATAAACGTTTTGCTTTTTTATTGAGTACTCAGTTACACCATTAAAATGTCCCAGAAAGGAGTGCAGGTGCCAAGCTAGCTTTGGTTTCTGTTAGCACCGATTTGTTCTTTTAAAATGGCTGTTAAAGCAAAACCTCCCACCTTTCCTTCTGCATCAAAGGGTTCATTGTAGTCTCCGTCTGCCCCGGAGCTGGAGGTGAGGACTCCAGGGTCCCAGTCGGGGTAGGTGTTTGGGAAAGACCGCTCCTCCATCTCTGCCTCTGTAGCCGAGATCAGCTTCAGTCGCTTGGACATGTTATCTCCCATTGCTACGGCGGCTCGCCAGGGACATAAATCCTCAGGCAACACTGTACGGCCGTAAGAAGGAATAAAGAAATCGCGTTTGAGAACATTCACATTAATTGAAAGCACACCAAAGTGACGCGAATTCGTAACAAGAGAATGGAAAGTGGTCCTGACAACCTGTTAAATGGGTTCAAAGTGTGTAACAGGGAAACATGTTTGTAATCATTGTTATACAAAAAAGGCAGAACAAAATGTTTCAGTGAATTTGAGGAGAAATAGTCAAGCTTTGCTGTAGAATAACTATTCATGTTGGCTATGGGAGCAATATGCAAAAGTGACTGAATAGTGTAAAGGCTACTTTTATTTCGAAGAGAATACAGACATATTTTCATTTTGCAGATTAATCGTCTCATCTTTGTTGTGTCTTATAATATTAATGTCTATATCAGGGTAAAAAGCCTTAATAACCTCGTGGATATTCGTCATTCCAGGTTCGTTTTCGTTGTGGGCTGAACGGTTTTGTGTTTCACATATTCAGACTAAAGACTCCGGAAAGAAAAAGTTTGTTCAACGGAAACTTTCAAATACATTATTAACGAGTTCAAAATGTTAATAAAGTTAAACACTTGAGGTTAAAAAACTAACGAATGTCACCTTGAGTAGGCTGAGCTTACCACCTAGGCCCCATCAATGGTTAAAATATTAAATAAAAAAATATGCAAATCATTCAAATGCTTAATAAATTGCTGGATTTTCAACATGCCTTTGTTTTGATGGCTTTGCCTCCACTAGAACTAAATAGAGGTAACGATGATATGCAGCTCTAAATGCCTCAATGGAAACACGGAACAATTGTTGCTGCCCTGTGGTTGCTGTGAGGTGGATCATCACATTAGCAGCCTCCGCTATAATTCCCAAAACACTGCAGGTAGCGACAGGTGGGCCGGAATCAGTCTTACCGATGTGACGAGCAGGCTATCCGACCAGCAGTGCAGCAGTCCCGGGTCTCTTCAGAGTTGTGGGTGATCCTGGTCCGGTGGTTGCGGCAGCCTCCAGCCTCCCAGCAGCCTCTCAGCATGCCCGTGTCCCGCCTCTCCTGTTCCCGGTCAGCGGGGAGCGGAAGCCGCAGTCAGCGCGTGCAGGCGGTTCAGGCTGCCGTGTGTCACCGCATCACCGCGTCCCTCTCTCGGTCTCTGCATCCGTCCTCTCGGAGCTGCTGCTGCTGCTGTTTGGGCAAATCTGAACCCCCCTTCGCGTCCCTTCCACCTCCGCTCAAGCTTGAAAGGCAGACCCTGCGCGCTCTGTGCAGACCACAGGCTGCAGGAGGTGTCCTACCCCACCCAGCCCAGCCCTCCCAGTACCCGTCGGCAGCCCAGCCCTCCCAGTACCCGTCGGCAGTCCAGCCCAGTCCAGGCAGCTGACTCCAAATCGGAATGGTGACAGATGGTGTTGTTGTGCGATGCTGCCGGGATTAGGCAATATTGCAAACAAATCCGCAGCCCCCTTCCACACAACCCCCCCGTGGCTTATTTCATCCCCCTCCCCCCTGTCTGTCACTTTCTCTGTTTATATATCCTGTGATGCATTATGAGCACCAACCTTACCTGTAATTAAAAATAGTCAGAGACTGCTTCCCTTCTTCCAAACAGGCTGACCGCTATAACGATTAGTGAGATCAGACCACTAATGGCATTGGATTCTATTCTATTTCCTATCTATACCTCCTCTGATAGTATATCTCAGCAGAGCTGCAGTAATCCAGTCTAATATACAGTAGCACATCTAAACAGCAGCAGCCTGACCTGAGAGAACGGCCTCCAGTTAGGCTTGCAGTCTCTTATCTGGTCTCTTTATGTCAGTCCATCGGAGGAATGAACAAGCTCTCCATGAAAATGCTGAACCAGTGGGATCGAAATGAGAGGAAGACGGATAACGAACGCCTCCCAGTCTGTCTGTACAAGGCTGATATTCTTTTTTTTCTATTTTGAGGCAGCTGGAGGGGCTCAGGTCAAAAGCCAGAGGTAAAATCAAAGTTCTGACTGTCAATTATTAACAGTCTCTTGAACACTTTAGCCCTGTCTCCTAGAAATGAACTTCCCATACAACTTAACCTTCAATTACAATTCTTGTGGAATTATCTTTTCAATTTCAAATCATAGAACAATTCAAATGGGATCAAAAAAATGATTTGTCCCCATTGAATAGTTTTGGGACGCATCACCAGCCGGACCTCCTCCATTCGCAGACTTCCACAGACTCGTTTGAAACGAATAGTGACACGTCAACGAGTAACATAATCCACAACAAAATTGCGTTTACTTTGAAATGTCATTCACAATAGAGTTTCACTGTGTGGGAACGTCAGTTTTAGAAGACGAGGCTGTTCTGTCAGAAAGCAGAGAAGTGTTCTGTTATCAGTAAGAGGAGTCAGTGAATGAAGGGATGAACATAGCAGTCCCCTTTACTCCCACATCCGTTATCCTACATCTCTCACTGTCTGGAAGTCGGCAAAATAATATTTCTGATGCATAGTACGGTGGAACAGGGAGCTGCTGTGGTCGACCTCGTAAGAGATTGTTTCGACTGATGAGACTCCCACAGCTACACAGCATTATCACAGCATTTACATGTGTTTGGAGCCCGTCTCCAAGGGATTAGAACATCATTACTGCCCTTCATCATTTCATCAAAACGCTCCTACTGAGCCCTGGATGGCGAGGCAGGAAGCGCAGCATACAGTGATCTGGCAGTGGATATGTGTATAGTTGGATGTGCTGTATGAATTCAGCAAGTGAACCATGTTAATTGCTCAACCAGCAGATGTTTCAAAGACGTGACATGCTCTCTGTGGTCCCCCTCGTCGGCCTCCCCGGGCTAAATTCAATAGGTTAGCCTACTTGCTCTTCTGTTTTCTGGCGTCTGCTGTGTTCTCGTGAAATGTGTGCAGATGTGAGTCAGATACCAACACAGGCTCTTTAAGACCAACAGATAACGTTGGTTTGGTGGAGGGGCTTTGTCCAGACGACACCAGACGATTGTTATTGTCGTCCTATCATTTAGTTTAGTGTGACATCACTCAGTGAACTTCGTCTCACAGAACACGCTAAGCAAACCAAGCACTCATCAGTCCTATCACTAAAAGCAGAGCATTTTAATTTGACTCATTTAGAGTGACATGAGACTGCTGACACTTTGTGACATGATCATTGAATCTTTTCCTCTCTTGCCCCGAGGAAAAGGAGATCCATTCTCATCTGCTCCTCTGCCAATGACATACAATTGCTTCTCATTTCCATAACAATGTGCAGCTCTCGAGAGGCGATAGCCAGAACTGCAGCCTCAGCTTTTCCTCTGGCTGTGTGTGAGAATCCAGATGATGCTTCACCTCAGTAATTGCAAGTATTTTTCTCATTTCCCAGCGAGACGTTGTACGTGTGAGTGATTGCTGCAGTAATAGCGTGAGAAATGTTCATGTTGCTGTTGTGTTTTCAGAACCAGCACGACATTGCTTTGCAGATCAGACCGGTCATTTGAAAAAAGTCAATTCAGAATGAATGCAGGGCTACAAATTGCTCATTAACTCGCTTCATTGAAGGCTAATTCGTCATCCCGGCCTGCCTAGCACAAACACACAGCTGTCATACACACCAGGCCCACACATCAACGGCTACATGTCCTGTTAGATGGAAGCCAATGACGTAGAGTTACACACTGACACTACGTGCTGCAAAATCTGACACTTTATTAATCATCTTCACAGGGAGAGAAAATCTCATCTCTTCATGTTCACTATTGATTTGTGGTCGACGGTTTTGAAGCCTCAAGTTCTGCATTTTGGTCGCCATCTTGGATTTTTTTTTTCAACCAGTGAAGCAAGGGTTTTCTCTTGTATATATACTGGGTTTTCTCTTGTATAGACACTGGGTTTTCTCTTGTATATATACTGGGTTTTCTCTTGTATACTGGGTTTTCTCTTGTATAGATACTAGGATTTCTCTTGTATATATACTGGGTTTTCTCTTGTATACTGGGTTTTCTCTTGTATATATACTGGGTTTTCTCTTGTATAGACACTGGGTTGTCTCTTGTATACTGGGTTTCCTCTTGTACTGGGTTGTTCTCTTGTATAGATACTAGGATTTCTCTTGTATATATACTGGGTTTTCTCTAGTATACTGGGTTTTCTCTTGTATATACTGGGTTTTCTCTTGTATAGACACTGGGTTTTCTCTTGAATATATACTGGGTTTTCTCTACACTGGGTTTTCTCTTGTATATATACTGGGTTTTCTCTTGTATAGATACTAGGATTTCTCTTGTATACTGGGTTTTCTCTTGTATACTGGGTTTTCTCTTGTATATATACTGGGTTTTCTCTTGTATACTGGGTTTTCTCTTATATAGACACTGGGTTTTAGATAGACACACCCGCACCAAGCCCTGGCAACACATCACCCCAACCCTCATCCACCTCCACTGGCTTCCAATCAACTCCCACATAAAATACAAAATCCTCCTTCTCAGCTACAAATCCCTCCATTCCCTCGCCCCTCAATACCTCTCTGACCTTCTTGTTCCGTACGCCCCGTCTCGCAACCTCTGATCTTCAGACACTGGCCTGTTCTCCATCATCCCCACACCAGACTCCGTACCTTCAGTGTGACAGCCCCCCCTCCCCCTCCCCACAGTCATCCGAAATGCCTCATCCCTCCTCAAATTAAAAAAACCTCCTCACACACCATCTATTCACCACAGCCTTCAACCTACCCTAACCCTGTCACCTGTCTCAGTTTGGTTTGTTTGCCAGTTTGTTGTCTGTTTGAATTGTTTTTGGTTTTCTAGTTGTGTAACGCATCCCTGGGTTTCTTGAAAGGTGCTATATAAATAATCAGTTATTATTATTATTATTACAAAACAAATCCGGAGGGCATCATTTTAATGGAGTTGGGCTTCTTCCCCATCGGCCTCCTGACTGATCCCTCAAAATGCCACTTACCCCAGACTGACACTGGAGCTACGATCCAGATCTCAGAGAGTCCGGATGTTGTCGGGAGGATTTGGCTCAGCCGCCTTTCCATGTGATGCGTGTCCCAGGGGCTTTGTTTCATCGAGATGAGCACATCAAGCCGCTGCCTTCAGTCTGTTTGTTGTTAGTGACCTGCGGCCATATTGAGTTTTGAGGGTTAGAAAGCTCCAGCTCGAGTGACTGATCTCCTGGTGACAAGATTAGGGAGACAAGGGAGACTGCATTTTGCCTTTAAAGACACGACTCGACACCAAGTTACAAACAAGCAAAAATGAAAATGGTTATTTATATAATTTCAGGTTATACATTTATTTCATGATGAGCATTCATTGGCTGTCATTGATGATCCAGAAAGGTTAACTTGATGCCCCCGTGTATAAGATTGGAAAATGTCTGTCTTTGGCGACTCCGGCAGTTGTATCAAAAGGACACTATGCATTGCAATTCTGCATGAAGACCCAAACCTTTCTCTTTGGAATCTAGACTTTTCATTTGAAAGTCTGCATCGCATTACCAATCAACAATAACCTAATCTTTGACTTTAACAGGCAATTCATATGTCCCCTTATGCATTTTCACATCTCGTGGATAGAAAGGAAGCCGATGGCTGGCTGGAAGGAAGGAAAACAGACCCAGAATATTTAATAGAGATCAGATATACATAAGAAGTATAAATGTACTGCTGGAGAGGAGGTTGTGTGGTTTGGCAGAGCATGGGGAGTTTTTCCAACCTGCTGTCAGATTCGTATTCTGATTCATGCTGACAGCCTATCATTTAGTCACACTGATTGTCCATACTGTTATTTTATTATGTTGGTTATTCTCTATACACAAACATTACACGTCTGTCATGAAAACCTTACTTTATATTGACACTGCGAGGAAACATAATGGACAGCAATGCCAATAAGGAACTGAACAGCCCCTGAAAGTCTTTGCTGACCTCCAGTGGTGTAACTCCCCACCATGAAGGAGTCAGTTTTCTTTATATCGCCCAATATCACACATTTGCCTCAGGGGACAATCCACATGACACCTTCTCCCCTTAGAGCCTGGTAACACATGAGAAAAACAAACATGGGTCCAACTAGGAGAGGCTCATGTCCTGGAGGATGGCGATCCAGACCCATCATGTGGAAAGCACCGGCAGCCAGGTGATGTACAGATGTACACCGTGACATCACTGATGGGTGTGTTCAGGGGCGGAGCGGGCTTGAATCGTCCAACTCTCCGTAATCGCCTTCACACAGACTATCGTTGTGATAATGGCTTCGCTCCACCAGCATCCTCTCTCCACAGTGAGGGTCATGGTTTCTAGGGAGGGGTTGTTTGGAGCCAAAAGCTGCCTCCATATACAGTATGTAACCTGACCCCAGATCAGCTCTATAGGAAAATGTAATTGCAATAATAGTTGGGTTTCAACCCATAGAGGGCGGAGCTTCCAT
Source organism: Eutrigla gurnardus (assembly GCF_963514095.1). NCBI lineage: Eukaryota > Metazoa > Chordata > Actinopteri > Perciformes > Triglidae > Eutrigla > Eutrigla gurnardus. The sequence goes on along the minus strand of NC_139929.1, from coordinate 21,093,632 downwards.
GTAAGGTGAGAGGTAGGAGGAGCCAAGGGTCAAACCATCGACCTTGAACCTTCTGTCTCTCTTTCTTTTCTCTCTGTACTGTGTCACAACCAAATAATATTAATAAAATGAACCCTCCACCCTGAGAGCACATACACTCTTACAGGTAATCTTTTTTTCTTTTTAAATGTTAAATTCAGTATTTAAGGGAAAACATGATTTAAGAGGTTTGTGTGAAGCTCCGATGTGTTGAAGCTGGAGGAGGGTTAGAACCAACCGAGCAGCACAACAGCAGTGTACGTGATTGGTCAGCAGGAATGTCAATAATTGATGAAGTATCAGGAGGAACTGGTGTAAAAACACCACGATGGAAGTGTCATGATATGATGGACAGCAGCACCCCCAAGTGGCGAGTTCATGTACCTGCAATGACAGAGTCCAGTCCACTTCCAGAACAGAACAAAGACAAGATGATGTTCATGCAGCAGTTCATCCCGGGTGGAAGAACTATGTGCTGCTGCTCAACATGTGAGGTAATACAAACTAAAACAGTCACTGACATTAAAACCCTTAAGATGAAGGAATAACAACTAAAATAATGAAGAACCAACCAGTTAGAATTTCTAAACCAACATAATACAATAAAAACAAATCAAACAGTATAAGCCCACTGGTGACATGTAGGTTGAAACCAATAAAAAAGTAAGAACAAAATAAAAATAATCACGTCAACCAGACGTCTGAAAGGAATGTTGTCAGTTTCATTTTAGGACAATAGGGAGGGACTGCAAATAGAGTGAGAATATTAGAGATGCAACGATTAGTCTATTAATCCAAAAATCATTTTCAATTTTTAATATTGATCAGCAAGCTGTCATCACTCGGGCTGAAATGAAAAACCCTTTCAGATCACATCCCGGTAATGATGTGCACGTATTTAACAACATTACAACACAAAATGTTGTCATATTTTTATGTCAAAATCCAGTCATCTTTTTATTCCTGGAAAACAAACATGAAGAAACGATCATGACGTTCATCCCTCAACCAATCAGAGATGGAGAAGGTTGTGATCTTTTCAACCATCAAATCAAATTCCTCCCAGCGTTATGGTCCTCATTTATGTCCCACCTCCTGTTTCACTGGAAATACGTCACCATGGAGGACAGATACTCTTGAAATGATGATTCAGCTCCTCTTTCAGACATTTTTAAGTAGAAAATGACTACGTCAACTGGGAATGCTTCCTGGCGTTCTCTAACAGTAAACCCAATGTTTTACTGTTTACTTCTGGACTGTTGTTGAGACAAACCCAGACATCTGAAAACGTCAACAGGCTCTGGGAAAGTTTCCTTTATTCCATCCTCACAAGACTACATAGACGTGTAAAAGAGAGGAACATTGAGCAATCACTCCTCTAATGTTTCCTCTTATTGTTTCCAGATGCAATGAGACTCATCCATTGAAGGAGGGGGATATCCATTGATTAACAGACTACGTGAAGGGATCCATGTGGTAAATATTTTGTTTGACTGTAACCTGAAAAAAAAACCCTTTCTGAAGAAGAATCATCGTTCAGCATTTCAATGTTTGGTCACTTTTTTAAGATTCCAGGTTTGGATCGAAGGCAGAAAAGGACGAGGAGGCTGCAGGAACAAGGCAGTGATTACCAAAGTAAAGGGCAGACGAGCTGAATGATGACAGGAAATCAACTGAGAACACCAGGAGAAAACATTCACAATGGGAGTGAGAAAGACACACTGAAGGAGAGCTGGTGGGAGGAATCTTTACTTTCATATTCATGAGCTTATAGTCAAAAACGTAAACTGCAGACGGAGCTGAGTGCTTTACATCCGTTTCTCTTTCACAGCACAGGAATCCATTATTAAAGGAAGATACTATCATTTCAATGACTAATGCATCAGCCTCATTGTGTTACGCATTGTGCGGCTGGCATCAGTGGTAATTACATTTACTGTGTGTTAGGTGGGAGGACCAATAAGTAAGCAGATATGCTTCTCTGGAGATGGCTTTGTCTCTTTGTCTTGGAAGTCTCCAGACACGTGGACGGGCCGAGAGCTGCAGGTGTTCCTTGTGGTTGTGTGTCTTTGTGCTCATGTTGTGTCTCTATGTAGTTGTTTCATGATGTGTTCTCATTGTTGTTTTTGTGTCGTTTTTTGTGGATGTTCTGCCTGCTTTGAGTCAACTGCTGGGGAGAATAGCGAGGAGCTGGCTAAGAAGGTGGCTAATGGGTGCACTCCTGGCTCACCAGCAGTGGTGGACAGTAACGGAGTAAATGTACTTAAGTACTGTACTTAAGTACATATCCAGAGGATTTGTACTTTACTTGAGTATTAGATTTCTTTGGTACTTATTACTCTTACTTGAATACATTTCCAAGACAAATACTTTTACTTTTACTCAAGTTAATTTCTAGAAAGGCTGAAAAGTACTCGTTACTTTCAGGTCTGCTCTTTTTTTTTAAATACTATTGGACACAAGCTGTGTTTGTCAAAGAAGGAACCCTATCACAGTGCAGGCTCTCCACTGGGATCTACGTAAAAGCGGAAATACGTATCCCTCCCCATAAGGATACCGCCAAAGTAGCCACGCTCTCGACTGTGTTTGTCAACACAAAACCACAACAATGGCTGAGTCTCAGACTGAGTGTGATAATGATCCGGAGGAACTTTCAGAAAATGTTAGAGCTATTTTCGATGCAGCATCGGACATGGCTACGACAGTGCAGTTTCCTTGCCAATATCACACTGTAAGATACATTATGCTAATCTAGTCATGCTAGTTAAAGGTATATGTACTCTATTATATTTTACTTATCTTGTGTGACTGTATAGCGCATAGCAGTGGTTGGTATTTACTGGTGGTGCAGGAAGACATGAACCCCCAAAGACTTTTTTACACAAATATTTATTAACTATGTTAAGCCTAGAACCATTCATTTTATTTGAAATTTACTCTTACTTTTACTTAAAGTACATTTAAAAGCATGTACTTTTGGATACTTGAGTACCTTTAAAAGCAAGTACTTTTTTACTCTTACTCGAGAACCATGTCGACTGAGCTATTTTTACTTGTAACGGAGTAAATTTTGACCAGGAGTATTTGTACTCTTACTCAAGTACTGGGGTCGAGTACTCTGTCCATCTCTGCTCACCAGCGAATCCCACCTGTGTCCGCGCTCCTGCATCACCTCGTACAAAGTTGACCCCGGGCGACGTGAGCATCTGTGCCGAGGCAGGTGCAGGGAGTGGGACTACACGTGTATGCCCGACTCCAGGAGGGATTGCGGATAATTCACCGAACTGGAGCCTTGCGGTGAAAAAGGGCCGGGCGCGGAGGAATCATGCCAAGGAACCTGAACGGAGGGTGTCTAAGCCTATTATCGGCACTGGAGCGCAAGGGAATATAAGAGTGATCCGAACGAAACTAGTAAGTGTTTTTGCTACCAAATTTTCACCGGAACTTGGTGCAGAGACCCTGTCGGAATACTTGAGTGGTCAACTTGGCGGCAGCGTAAACTGTCAACGCATTGTCACTGCGGGCAACAGATACAGCTCGTTTAAAGTGTCTGCAGAGTGCAATGAAGTTGAGGAGATGTACAATCCAGAACTCTGGCCGGAAGGCTCTGTTGTGAGGCGATATTACGAACCACGCAAAGCGGACGGATCGGGGGCTAGCACAATTAAGCCTCTCTCTGACTTTCTAAGTGCAAGAGCACCGATTGGGGCTGCGGCCACACTGTCCAAGTAAACTTTATGAGGGTTGGATCATATAACTGTCGGGGGCTGCGCTTGGGCAACAATGCAGGTGACAAAGCCCGACGTACTGTTGTCGACAACCTGCTGCAAAGTTGTGATATTTTATGTCTACAAGAAACGTTTCTATCTAAACAGGACCTAGGAAAATTGAACTCTTTTAGTGTCGATTTCCATGGGGCTGGTGAGTCCACTACTGACCTATCAATGGGAATAGTGAGAGGAAGAATAGCAGGGGGTGTAGCCATCATCTGGCACAAAAAGCTGGACACGATGATCAATGTCATTAGACTTGAAGCTGACTGGTGTATTGCTGTACAGATAAGAATGAATAACAAAGAGTTTATCATCCTCAATGTGTACACACCATATGAATCACAACAAAATGAAGATGAATACTTGAATAGACTTGCCTTTATAAATTATTTTATTTCTGACAATCCATCTACAAGTGTATATGTAGTGGGTGACCTGAATGCTGACCTGTCAGATCAAGGTTCCTTGTTTGCCAAGCACATGCTGCAGTTTTGTGATGATTATAATCTTGTACTATCCAGCCAAAAACTCCTACCTGCAGGAAGCTACTCCTACATAAGTGAGGCCTGGCATTCTACATCATGGCTTGACCACTGCATTAGCACTGCTGATGCTCATACTAGCTTAAGATCAATGGTGATTGTTTATGAGGCGTCCATGTCTGACCATATCCCTTTTGTTATGGTACTTGACTGTGACAGTCTCCCAGAAATGTCACAAGAAGTCAATAGTGATGTTAAGGCTAAGCTGGATTGGTCTAAGCTCACAAAGGAAGATGTAATGTTATACTTTGGTAGAACTGATGGTCTTTTACAGGATGTATATTTACCCAGAGATGCAATATTGTGTTCTGACGTGAATTGTAAGGATAGTTCCCATTGTAAGGACCTCTGTACTATGTATAATTCTATTGCAGAAGCTGTGTATGAGGCCAGTAGACCATTCTTTACTCAATCTAATAACAGACAGAGCATTAAGCCAGGGTGGAACAAGTATGTGAGTGCTTATCATGCTGAAGCTAAGAATGCATATAAAGTCTGGATCCTGGCAGGTAGACCCAGAGAGGGACCTGTCTTGGACCACAAAAAGCTTACCAACGCGAGGTATAAATATGCAGTTCGATATATCAGCAAAAATGAGCAAGAAATGAGAGCGGACTCTATGGCTGAGAAGCTTCTTGGTAACGATGTTACTGGCTTCTGGAAGGAGGTGAGAGCTCTGAACAGGGTCAGTACATCGTTACCATGTACAGTTGAGGGAGTTTCTGGAGCCGGCAAGATAGCGGAGCTGTGGAAGCAACATTACTCTGAGCTATTTAATTGTGTTAAAAGTGATCTATACAAAGTGGGCAACGTTGCCAATAGTGACACAGTGGAAATCACCTGTAGGGAGGTGCAACAAGCAATTACAAAGCTAGCTAATAACAAAGCAAGTGGCTTAGATCAGATCACTGCAAAGCACCTTAAATGTGCAAGTCTGAGGGCTGCAGCTCTTCTTGCAATCTGCTTCACAGGCTTTATGACTCATGGTCTATTGCCACACTCCATGTTGTCTGTTACCTTGGTGCCTGTCATCAAGGACAAAGCAGGCAAGGTGGGGAGCTTGGATAACTATAGACCAGTTGCCTTAGCCAGTGTGTTATCCAAGGTGCTGGAAAGAATTTTATTGGACCGACTAAGTTTTTATATTGATACTACAGACAACCAGTTTGGCTTTAAGGCTAAGCATGGAGAAGACAGAATTCTTCCGTTTTAATAGGTTTTATTGATGCTTCAAAGGCTTTTGACAGAGTCAATCATTTTGAATTGTTTTCAAAGCTCAGCCAAAGAAGTGTGCCCAATAGCATAACCAGGATCCTGGCATATTGGTATGCTAACCAGAGCATGCAGGTCAAGTGGGGAAGGCAGTATCTACACCATTTGGCGTGGGTAATGGGATTCGACAGGGGGGGTTACTTTCACCTGCCCTTTTTAATATCTATATGAATGATCTATCTGACCAACTAGGAGCCAGTAAAACAGGATGCATAGTTGGCAACATCCTGGTAAACCACCTTATGTATGCTGATGATTTGGCCATCTTTTCTCCAAGCAGTACTGGGTTTCAAGAGTTGCTGAATTATGTACTGAGTATGGTGTCAAATTTGATGTTAAATATAATAGCAAAAAGAGTGTTGTCCTGATCTGTAAAACTAAAGGAGATAAGGATTTAACCTTCCCAAGCCTTAACTGTAGGTAATCTACAACCAAATATCTAGGACACATCATCACAGATCAAATGTGTGATGATGATGACATCTATAGGCAGTGACGCATGTTATATGCACAAGCTAACATGCTGGTGAGGAAATTCCACTGGTGTTCAGATAAAGTTAAAATAAGCCTACTTAAAGCATACTGTACTCCTCTGTATACTGCCCCGTTACGCACCAAGTATAAAAAGGCTAGCATCCAGAAACTCAAAGTTGCCTATAATGATGGGTATTCTGCTTAAGAAACCCAGGTGGAGCAGTGCAAATGAGCTATTTTGTAGAGTAGGAGTCAACACATTCCATGCACTGTTGAGAAATCTAATGTATACATTTATTTGCAGATTGAATGGCTCATGCAACCTAATTATTACGCTGCTGTTAAACCCTAGTCTTAATACTGTGCGATACCAATCATCCATGTGGAAACACTGGTATCAGTGTCTTTTTTAAGTGTGCTGTTGTTGTTTGTGTATGTGTAGATGTTTGTATAGGCATGTGTATTTATTGGACCATGAGTCTGGAAATTAAGTTGATTGATTGATTGAACTTGTGTCTCTTTGGAGTTGTTTTAGCCACGTTCTCTGGGTTTTGGTGTTTTTGAAGTCACTTTTAGTCTGTGGGAGTTTGATCTGTTTTTGGAGCCTCTGTGGTTGTGGTTTTGTGTCACTTTGTGAGTCTCTTTATAGTTGCCTTGTATCCTTTTGTTCCATTATGTCTCTTTGTGGTCGATAAGTGTGTCTTTGTTGTTGTTTTCTGTCTTTTTCTATTTCTTTGTCTGTGGCTGTTTTGCCCTGTTGTAGTTATTCTGTATCTGCTTTTAGTCATTTTCAGTCTCTCTCGTTGTTTTGCATCTCTTTGTCTTTGTTTCTTTGTGCTCATTTTCAGTCTCTTCCTGGTTGTCTCTTTTTGATTGACATTTTATAGGTGGGGGGGGGGGGGGGGGGCTGACACTTTGGCCCCTGGGCCTAGAAGGTCCGTTCAGTAATACCTAATTTAACAGTTGCAAACAGATGCTGCTCTCTCTCTCTTTCTCTCTGTCAGTGTCAGGCCAACATCAATACATCACTGTCCACCTGCAGAGAGCCTGTCAAGTTATTCTTAGCCCACGCACAGGCAGAACGAGGAGAAGAATACAACACCTTGACGTGGCGGAGCTCCTCTCCTCCCTCAGGCATACTTAGTGCTGCAGTGCAATACGGATGAAATACTACCGTTACCCAGCATTCAGTGGGAATGCAGTGGATTCAGCGCGTCAGAGCTCCAATCAGACCGGTTGTGATTGATTTATGGGCGTTGCTGCAGCCAGCGCCCCGACAGGAGGAGGTGGAAATGGTTGGTTTTACCAGGCGATGATGGAGGAGGAGCATCACACAGGGACACGTGCATTTCTGCACATCATGTGTTATACATGCTTCGCTCATGAAGAAAACCTGCTGCAGCACAGCTTCCACCCGCCTCCTGGGAAATCCTCTGCAGCACAGCACACATCCTGGACAGAATATATACTGTGTGTGTGTATATATATATATATATATATGCTCCTTTTACAGCGTGAGGAGTCCTCGGCTCAGTGGCTCCTGGGCAGAGCGTTCCACCGCAGCACTGCAGTGTGTGGGGCTGCAGGCTTAATGATTCACTGCATCGATTCCCTCATTTTCTTATTGACCTTTCATTCCCACTGCTTGCTCTGAGCCTCCACTGCTGCACACGGGTGAGAGAGAGGGGAGAGACAGCGTATGCATGGACGCACCCCATGCAGAACACCGTGTGAGGCACTTCTGCACCTCGAGGTGAAAAAGTAATAAGCATGTACAACGTGTCAATATTCCATAAACCCAGCACAAATCCCATCGTTAGTCTGCTCACAGAGTCAATATTAGCCTTAAATTTTCTGCATTTCACTGATCCATATACAAATAATGCACCAAGCATGTCTGCATGATAACTCCAACAATCTGCAATCTTCCGAATTCCAAAAGCTGAGAGATGACAGATTCATGTAGAGCTGTTTCCAAATTCAGCTCTTCAACTGAAATAACACAGTCAGATCGGAATTCATGCAACATTAATGCCACATGGACATAATCCTGCACATGCGGGTCAGTTCAGGACCCAGACCAGTTCACACTGGGATCTGATGTTGGAAAAATAGTGTGAACAACCAAATAAAAGACAATAGAATCTGAGCAGTGAATCAGAATTGAGCATTAAGGCTCGTAGAGTGAACGTATCCGTAGTCATCTCATTGTTACCAACCGCCCTTTTTTAACACAGAAAAGCTTTGAATTTCAACTGATGAATTTTAAATTGTAAAACAAAATGTTAGAATATCTTAATTTTGTTTTAAACGCATTCCAAAAACACATTTCAAGGTGTGAAAATGCTGACTCATCCGGGATTGTGAGCAGATATTCCTCGTGTGTTCTTGTAAATATAGAATTATTGCTGTGAATGAGGAGTTTTTTTTACATTCAGTCTACTTTTTTCATGTCAACTGACAAAAAACAGAACTTTGTGCTGCAGAGTTCATGTGCTTTAAAGGGGTAGTTCAATTACAATTTACATTTCCTCTGCTGATGTCTCCTATGCCGATATTTATGCCCCCCCCCCCCGCCGCAAGGGAACTTGGCTCAGTCTCTGGACTGGCTGTGTGTTTCATTTTTATCTTCTTCTTTTGCTTTTTCTGTTTTAAACATTATTGATTTGCATACTTTTACAGTTTGAAAAGAAAAGAGTGAAATTCTTTCACATGAAAATGTATATTTTATAACAACCTGCCACTCTTCTCCCTCCACCAACCTGTTGATCTGATGGATCCTTCCCAATATCCATTTTCAGTGACGATTGGATTTCAATCAACATGGCGTCTGCAAGCAGATCAGCAGCAGGAGATGCTGCAGAATCATAGACTTTACATAAGAAGTGGACGTTGTCATGGTAACCTCATGTTTGAACTACATGTTTGAAGCCTCGAGTTAAGCATTTTGAAATTGCCATCTTCGATTTTTGCAGCCAGTGAAGGAAGTGACCATATTTGGACTACAGAGGAGCGACGGGTGGATCTGATGAACACAGCACCCTTACTGGATCTGGATCCATCTGGATTCTGATGTGAAGCTGCTAACAAAGTTAGCTTCATAATTCAAGGTCAGCTTTAAAGTATCTTAGTAGCTAACTGCATTGGTAGCGTTGTAGCGACTTGTCAATCAGCAGGTAGCCCCGCCCCCCATCCCCTGTTTCCTGGTCTGTTGGACTCTAAATGGACCATCATGTACTAAATGAACATCATGCTGTTTTGCTGTTGCCTCAACCAGACCACATGGATGTGAATCCTGGGATCCAGTGATGATCAAGTGTTCTACGTTGGCCTCCATCTCTCCTTTACATCCCTCTTTTCCCGATCCGTAGCAGCATTAATATTAGCAGAGATGCTCCCGTGATACTATTGTGGCTTTCTTCAATAACATTTTCATTTACTCAAATACAGTCAGATGACTTCATCCACTGCAGCCCGGCTACACAGTGCAGTACTCGAGGGCGGGGCTTGAGTGTTGATATCAGCTGACTGTGTGTATTGACACGGAGCCAAATGAGCGTCTGTAATCTTGGTGTTTTAACTAAACTACACTCTCATGCTCATGACGACGGTCATCATCATTCTAATCTCCTAATCAAACCGCACACACCCGTTGGCTGCCTGCGAGCGTTTCTCTTAACCCAGCATCCATCTGCAGGCTCTGCTCATTACATTACCCATGGGGGGGTAATGCTGATGCTTTACAGGAAGTGACAAGACACAAGAATATACTGCGTTCTGTGCGGACTGACGCGGGCACCTCTCGCCGGTGCATAGATACAGGCGTTCATAGTAATGTGGTGGATTGTGCACAGCATCTAATATGTGTTGTGATTTGGACCCGTACAAATCCTTTATCAGGCAGACTGTGATTCACTGGATCGACCTGAATCAGTCCTTCCACACGTCCACGGCTGGAACAAACGATGGAAGAGTTGGACGATGAGGAGGAGCTCCTGTGCCAAGAAAGAAGAAGGTTTTGTAACAGGATGTGGTCCCGGCCCCCAGTCCAGCAGCGTCCCGATGTCTGGTGTCTCCACAAACCTTCTCTGCACTAATCTTTCCACATCAGTTAACTCACCGTGCTTTATTGACATGGCCTTTCAGTGCATGTTAACAGTTCCCCCTCAGCTCTACAGAGCCGTTGCTGTAGTTAGCCCTGTTAGCACCGTTAGCTGCTAGCCTGTGTTGTAGCTGACAGTGTGTGGAGGCAACAGAACTGATCTGATTTCCATCTTTAGCAAAAGCACAACTTGTAGATTGTTTTGTTACTTCATACTTCCATTCAGCTAGATTTAATAAATATACTGTACAGTTTACTGCATGTATTGGAAACTTTAATCGACCCATTAGTATACAAAATATGTCAAATTGGCTCCATGTTTACATGCACACTCACACTCCAAGTCCAAATATAGCAATGTAACACATTAGATATGTATCATGCAAACGTCATATTGTGTTGTGCCCCTGAAGGCAGAGATGCCCTCCGGGGCTGTGCCAAGCTGTGGTTGGTCCTTTATTCATTTGTGCAAATAAAGACGATGTGTTACCAATATCAAGTGTGTGGATATTAACGAATATCGCAGCACCAACCTCTTCCAGCAGGTTGAAGGAAAACTTCAAAACTGTGTTAAAAAAAAAGAAAAAAAAAGCCAGATTTTGAATTCAGGACTTTTACTTTTTACACCAGTCTGGTAGACGTGACCTTGTTGGAGCATGTGGGGGCAAACTGCTGATCCTGTATGGATTCAAGCAGACAGGAGCTCCCACTGTTGGATGAGAGGAATGTTTGGCTTCACGAAACACGCTGTAGTTCATGTTCATTAAAAAGTGCTGATATCAACCTTTCATTGTTCGCTCCGACCACATGTACCGCCGTCAAACAGGAAGGACACGGTCAAGTATTGAAGCTCCGCCTCTTGCTTGGCTGCCAGTACCAACATTGACGAGCCACGGGAGTTTTGTTTAAATAACTATGTTACTCTTACTTAAAGTGGAGCTGAAATAAAAATGTTTTTAACCCTTTTAGAGCTTATCTCTGGTCATTTTGTTCACCTATTTAACAATATGCTGAAAGAATTACAGAAAAGCCCCAAACTCTTTCTTTCCAATCCAATATATTTTTCTTACTGGAAAACAAAATTTCACATGCTTACATCAGCTAGTAAATTCACTGGACCACGTCACCATACCAAACTTTAAGTGAACTTCACATCATCTTCTCGTGTGTATCAGTACACATTCAGATGACACCTTCATGACTGTAGTGTGTGTGTGTGTGTGTGTGTGTGTGTGTGACATGCTGCAGCAGTAAGAGCAGCATAGTGACAAATAAAGCAGACAAACACAGATCCTGTAGTGAAACTTTGTTTCTTTATTCACACCATTGTTCTACTCCAGCTATGTTAGAAGTTAACATAAGTGTCAATCCTCTAGTTCCTATGTTGATCTCTCATTCATAATCATCTGTACACACTATATAAAAAAGTCAAGATTATAATATGTTTAGAAATCCAAGAGGGTCAAGGCGACGAGGGTTCAGCGGTAGTTGAGGGGTTTTGTTTTGGCGTTGCAGTCCCTCCCCTCACTTCCAGCCCCCTCCGCCTCCACGCCGACTCTTTTTTCTCCATTAAACAAAAGAACAGATTGAACAAGGCATTTGTACCAGAGCTCAGAAGGGGGCTTGGACATTTTGTAAAGCGCTTTGACTGTACAGCTCACGCAGAACACGACCAACAGGTCATACACAGAGCATGGTAAAGGAGGAATAGTATACTGCTTGGGCACAACACAAATACAATACAATGCCATCTGACAAAAAAGTACAGTTGAAAAGAAGAAAAAGTGATCCTCTTCAACTTGTTTTTTTAAGCATTTCATAGAAACAAAAAGAGAAAGATAAATTGCAAACTTGGAGTAAACAAATCGAGAATATATACAGTGAGGTAAAACACATTGGTCTCTGAAAGGAGGTATTTTCTTTTTGATTTAAGTGACCTTTTTTAATATGTTAATTACGCTTTTTTTTTTAAAGATACTTCTCAGCTTTTGGATGACATCTATAAAGCAGGTAATGCAGATATCGATGCAGACACAATCACATGCAGTCTTGTCATTCAAGGGGAAAAGTAAAAGAAGTCTCGTCGAACTTAGGCACCAAATGAAACATGATAAAGCTTTCTGCTACCCTTGTTACCACAAAGGCCTCACTGTAGCGTCTGACCGGAGTGGAAACCTGAACCCTTCAGTGACCCAAACCGCATAGACCGGAACACGTTCCCTGGCTTTCGACTGTTGCAGATGCTTCCCCGGAGAGCCGGCGTCTGAGACGATGGAGGGGCAACCGTGGAGGGAGAGCATGATCATGGCCCTAAAGCGTTCCTCATCACAGTGTGTGGATCATGCTAGCATAGATAGGTCATTCGACTTGTGTGATCCAGAGGGACTGAGTGGGTAGACACCATCGGCCCTGACGTTGCATAACAAAGAAAAAGAGACACAGGTAGAAACAGACCCGGATGTTTGCTCACAAAAGTTGCTACCGCGACTTTTGGGGCTGCGAGGTTGTGCTCGGACTGGTTGGAGACTCTGAGCGGACCGATACATTCACAGCTGTGGGAATTTCTCAGTGCGTGGTTTTAAAAGCTGCTGGCATAGTTTGTGTTGCCTCCCTGTTTTGGCCCTCCATCATCTGCTTCTACGTCTCTTAAAAAAAAGAATAGCATGAAAAGGCTGCATATTGGACCAGACCTGACAAACGGCGCGTCCTCATTTCACGGGTTTGAGTCACCAAACGGTTCGCCGCTCCCGTTCACCACCGTGTCGACCAGTGAACCGCGGTTGGAAATTGCATGTTGGCTGCATATCAGCAGTGTACAGTGACCTCTGTCTGTCTTTACTCTACGCTAACGAGACAAGGCAAGGTGAGATTCTCAAAGAGGAGGTACGGCAGGTTTTCTTCGTAAAGTTGTAGTCATCTTAAAACCTACATCAAAATCCAACCCAAATAACCCCCAGAAACGAGGATTTCCTGGCCAGACATTAGGAGGCGCCGCCGACGGCGTGGCCCCTTTTGTAACCTGAAGGCCAACTTGAGTTACAAACAGATTAGTTTGTAAAACGTGTCTGCAAGTCGTCACATCTGTTTACATTTGGAGATAACGGAGTCTCACACGTCATCGTGGGGTTTACCGTCCCGAGTCCAACTGTTGGGTACATTTGAGACGGTTTAACATCCAACAAGCTCTCCGGAGAAGCCTTGAAGAAGAACCAACTTTACACATCAAGTGTTTCTATTGTATCTCTGAAGAACTTGTATGGAGCCTTAAGTGTCTCCAGACAGCTGAGAAAAGTCCTCAGATAACGCCTCTTCTGTCGGCGTCGGCTGGGCCTGAAGTCGACATGTTAAACTTAAACTACAAGAGAGAAGTAGGGTCATTCTCTCAGACTTCTTTTTACAACCAAGCGCCCCCTGATGGCCAGCAGAGAGAATGCAAGTTTAAGGCACTTCAGTATGGGCTTCACTTTTCAGAACCGGAGGTTGCTGCCTGATTTATAGACTTAAGACTACATCTTGAATCGGGTTGCTTCAGTCAGCTCCAAACTGAGTTCACTTGCTGTCTGGCCAAATTGGAATCGGGGATCGGACCGAACTGCCTGTAGTCGAGTTTGCATTGTGGGTAATGCAGGCACCAGGTTGTGACAATGAAGAATTTGCAGAATAAATCTGTGGTTCTGCTGGCAGAATTTAGAATTTGCTGAAATGTTACATTTTTTTCTTTACTGTGCATCGTAACCCGATGATATCACAGACTGCGACGCAAAAGTGATGCTACATTTCCAATAGACACCTGTATGCATCGTTTCCTCAAATGCTTTTGGTAACTTTCCAAATCCGACAATCTGAGAAGCATGCCGGCCTGCGTGTCGTTCAGGGATGCGTGAGACTCTCCGTTATCTCCATTTGTACTATTCACCTGTCCAGTTTAAAACGCACCCAGCCTCGGGATCTAAGTTTAGAGAGATAAAAGACGGCAGGAATGGATGAGAGGTGGTTCACCCGGTATGGCTGCAGTGATGTGTGGCCCTTGTAGCTCGGAGATATTTAACAATCAGAGAACATGGAATGACAAGAGAGAAAGGCAAAAATAGGACCAAGGACAGAGAGACTGCTCTTTAAAGATCACAAGAGAAAGACGGCTGGGTGCACATGTCCTTTTACAGTTAAGTCATCTTGGGTTCTGAAAAGAAAAAGTACAAGGCTGCTGGTGACTTTAAGACAGAATGAAGTTGTCCTAGTAGAGGCATACCAGAGGTGGTGTTGAGCTTTTGCTGTTGTTAATGTCCCAGAGAATGACACCACTAATGAAACACACACACTACCACAAACGGCTGCAGACTGATGAATGCTTGGCCCTGGTCCTCCCGACTAGTTTGGCTACTTCTGTACACATTTAACATTGATTTCAGCATAGTCTGTCACCGTTTTTGTATTTAATATAGCAGCAATATTCACTTTACTTTCGTCAAATATTCAAATATCAGGACAGCTTTCTTCTTTTGTTTACTCCACGAGATATTTACAACACAGGGGGGGTTACATCACAATCTGCCTGCTCCTTGTGAACCGGTTTTTCTTTTTACCAAATCACAATTTTCTTAACAGGCCAAACTTAATATAGCCTGAAACAGCTGATGTCACTTAAACCAGAACAGATATGTCACATTAGAAAAGTCTGAAAGGCTGTGGGAACTATAAATGCATTTTTTTCTCATTGTTCAATAAGCGGACAGCACTTATCAAAAAATAAAGACGCTGATTCAACAATCTAACTCGGGTCCATTTACTCTTTTGTTGTAGAGCTTTAGAAATGTTCGAGATTCCATTTTATTTTTTCCTAAATTTATTTTTTTCCGTTTTCATTTTTCTAAATTCTGTGTTTTACAATTTCAGATCACAATATGCCACCCACTTTTTCTTTCAGTTTAGTGGTGACAAATGCTTATGTGAGAGAAACCATCGATTATTATAAATTGTATCCAGATTTTGACAAAATCCACAGAATTCCACATTTTACAGTTGAATCCATTTTCATTATCAAATTCCATGATTCCATCAGTGTTTTCTACATCATGAAATCATAAGAGCCCTAAATTCATCTTATTGAGGTGTAAAAGGTTTTTTTTGGATCTGTATATTGAAGGTTGGTTAAATCTGTTTTTAGTTACATTCATTTTTAGACCGGGTGTCTTTGTTTTTATATACGACTTGTATGTATATATGTTGAATGTGTGGAAGCGAGAATAAATGGATTCTGATGAAGACCGTGTGATACAGTCGAAAGCTCCAGAACAAGTAAGTAAGTGGACCATGAGTGGAGATTGCTTGGTCGCCTGCGGTTTCCACGAATGAAGCGCTGAGCTGGTGAGATTTGTTTTCTTGGGTTCTGGAGGTTTCGTTTCATTTCGGTGACGCTGTGATTTGATTTAAATGTCAAACCACTGAAGCAAGAACTGATAAAAAGCTTTGAAATCATTTCAGATTGTGAGACTGCAAGAAACCAGTGTGAACGAAAAGTGCTGCCTGCAAAGCAACGGGCACCGGGCTTCCTCCGGCCGCCAATCGTTGCCGTAGAGGAGCGGCGTTAGTGCTGCCGCTCCATTAAATGCTCAGAAGGGTTTTAGAGGGGAAGTTCGTAAACTTTGACAAATCTGTTGTTACATTAACAGCTACTGTGAAGGGCACGCCCCTCCTCTACATTTGGGCTGCTAGTAGAGGCATTCATGCTGTTCCAGCTGTGTTGTCTGTGGGCATCAAAGTGGAGAGAACAAGCGACTGCTGCCTGTTACATTGGCACAGGGTTCAAACCGTAGTCTAGAGGCTGCAGCTTCTCATCCATAACGGAGCCCTCGAGCAGCTGAGCTGACCAGAGAAGAACTCATCAGTGAAACGAGGTGGCGCTGTGGCCGACCACAACTCTTTAGCGTATGTCAGCAGACGATGCCGAGCGACGATGGGCTGGTTCCGTGTCAGAGCGACATGGCACAGAATGATCAGATTCAGGAGATCTGAGGGGTTTGTACACCCAACAGCAGCTCTCACCTCCGCTCGGACAGCGAGGTGGACGACTACGTAGCAGCACATCAATTACATTATGGATCCGTGAAGAAAAACAATGGAGGCAGACTGACACGCTGACATCCAAATTGCCACACAGGTAAACGCCACGGAGGTTCAGAAGTGCACTTATTACCTATAACTTATTAACAATCAAGAGACGACGTGGGATTTGGCAGATCCATTTTGTTGACTGGATGTATTCACTATTGAATTCTTAACACTTTCTGCATTTAACGAGTGCTTCTGGTGCAACTTGGACTGAAATCTGTTAAAGGTGGGATGGGTTTAGATGTGTGGCAATTTGGTCAACAGGACGAACACTTGACTGAAACAAACTGTTAAATCAGGTGCTACATATATTTTTTTTGTCCTTTAGATAGAATAATGACACTACCTTTAGCATAGTAAATCAATTATATATATATATATATTTTTTTTTTTTTCATTAAAAAAACAAAAATAAAGAAATAAAAATAATAAGAGCAGATCCTGACTCTTTGTTGGTCCCTTAAGGCTTGCTAAGCTGAAATGACAAAATTGTCCTTTTTACACATTTTTTCATCTTTTGTTTTTCGTAAATGTACATTCTAGTAGAAAAAGACATTGCCACAAAAAAAAAATAAAAATTATACACGACCTGGAAAATCTATGGCTTAGTAAATCTCTGTTTGCTAGATTTAAATGAATGTACCTCATTGTTGGCGATTATCCTACAGAGAAGAAAACGCTTGAAAGGTTGATTTGAGCTGCTGCGCTGTCAGCGGCGCAAACATGTGAAAAGAACAAAATCCAAGAGTTTAAATGTATAGGGCAACATCAGTAATGCTTACACGTCTGTCTTTTTTGTTGTTTTTTCCCCCAAAGCCGGCGGGACCTTTTGTGGCATCATTTTTCCAACTAAACACAGTTTGAGGTGCTGAAGCTCAGTTTCCTGGGAGGAGAAGCTGTACAATGAGTCGCTGCTGAGGTGGTGGGTGTTCAGGTGGTGGGGGCGGGGCTTGACCAAATGGCACCAGAGAGAGTCGGCTGGCGTGTGGTGCTGTGGCGGCGGTGTGCATGTCCCTCCTTGCTTTCCGTCCAGTGTGCATAGTACGAGCTGGCTGTATGCTCGGCATGGCTCCTGCTGGCCTCCTCCACACACACACACACACACACACTCACACACACACGCAACGCTGCAGAAACGCAAACACGCCACAGCAGCCGACATGAGAGGAGTTGGGTTGCACTGGCACTTTCCGGTTACAGCTGGCTTGGAAGGCATGATGGCGGCTGATTGTTGTTGGTGGTGTTCTTGCCGGTTGTGGTTTTAGCAGAGCAGAGTATAGAAAATAGACACATATCTACTGTATATTGCATATGTTGCAGCATGTTTGCCAAAAAAAAATGAATGAGGTCATCATGTCCAGTTTAGTTTTGCAAAAAAAAGATCCCCTGCCACCAGAAAAAAAAAAAAATCACAATAAATTAAACTGACCTGTCCGAGTCCCTGACCATACAGAGGGAGACGGGGATATACAACAGTAACAGATGAAGAAAAGAAACAAACAAAAAAACAGTCTGGGAGATGCTCACAACTGGACTAGATGAAGAACAGGTGAAGCCATTGTGCGTTTGGACCCAGCAGAGCGGCTTACAGGGGGTCCCGTGAGCCCCGGGTCCAAGCATCACTTCCCAATGCTACTGTGACGCGACTCAAGAGTAGGGCTGCAAACAACTTCACATCAACATTCCTCTTTGCTGAATCAGTGTTCTAGTGATCATGGCCGAGTCACTGTTGGCTCGGAGACTGGGGGGTAATGTGTCCCACCGAAATCTCCACTGCTCTGGATATTTGCCAAACCATGTTGAACCAAATGTGCAAACTGGTAAATAACTTCCCTAAATCCTTGTCTTTCGATTAAAACCCAAAGCCACAACAAATCCACTGTCCAGTCCCTGAATGCGAGTCCGTCCCTCACCATGATAAGGACTGGAATAATTCACTAAACACTCGTGCACTGCTGCCACTACATGACACTTCACACAGCTTGGATCGATCCAATACTTCCACTTGGATTTTTAAACATGTTTTCTTATGTTTTGTAAAATTTTCCATGATTCACAAAGGGGTCAGTGAGCAGCTTGCAGCCCTAATGAAGAGTAGCTCTGGAGAGAAGAATAAAAAGCTAATATATAAATGATGAGGGGGTGATGATGAAGATGTGAGGAGATGAGAGCGAAGCTCCGGCAGCTCTGAGGCCTCCCAGGTGATTTCCGGCTGCCTTTCATTTACCGCTCTGAGCTCGTATGGGTTGGTGGTGTGATGAGTGGTGGAGATGGGACTCGACACGGACACCAGATGCCCTAATGGGTCTTTCAGAAACTTGGTGTGGAGATGGAGGATGACTTAATGCCTCTGTAATGCCATTCAGGCACAACCATCCCTTGTAACATCCATCCATCTATCGAATGATCCATCCATCCATCCATCTACACACACGGACACACGGCTGCTCGGTTTCCGGTTCAAGACTCAGCAGTTTGTCAATGAATGAAATGAGATGAGAAACAAACGAGCAAAAAGGGGAAAAGACGTCTTCGCTTCCCTCCAAAGCAAAGGGAAGGAACAGTCGATGAATAATAATGAAGATATTAATGCTGTCATGCTAATGACATGGATGCCAGTCAGAGGTGTGTGTGTGTGTGTGTGTGTGTGTGTTTGGTAAATATGTCTACATCTTGATTCCCTCCTGTTGGCTGAGCTGAGACAGAGTTTTCTTGATTCGGAGAGCGGTGAGTCGGGCGGCGCTGTTGGCATACCAACACTCCCTCATTATCTTCGCCATCACCCGCAAGGCCTGCAGAGGAGAGAGAAGACGGGAGTTCACAAGACTTCATTACTACACGATGACAGGACGGTCCAACGTCTGGAGAAATACATAGAAATACATTTTGTACATATAAACAAGACTTGTCAAAGTGGATTCTTGTTTTGCAGGCTAAACCTGGACTGATTTTAAGGAGGTAATTGGGTTGAGGACAAAATCATGATCTATGGGGTTCCTCTCGGTTCAATTCTTGGTCCCATTAGATCTGCAATCTAAATGCTTCCTAGGGCACAATACAATTCAGTTTGATGATGAAATCCAGCTGTGAAGTCCCTTTACAACTGCAGAAACTTTCCCCTAGGGACCAGCAACCTTTTGCGGAACTCATTGTTTTTCAACCTTAGGGACCAGCATCTAAATGAGGTCCGGGGGCATTTTTGCGCCCTAAAAAAGGTTCTGAAAGTACAGCAACCTCCGGGCATGATTTGCAGCAGATTGATCAAACCAACGAGTCATTTCCAAAACAAGGAAGTACTTTAGTATCGACATCGGACCATTTTAGGATGACGGGGGAGCGTTTCTCTTTGTTTATGACATTAAAAGTAGAGTAAAGCATTGCTCTCTGCTTCCGGACTCATTTTAAAAAAGACAAGGAGAGAGATTGTGAGGGTGAGCTGTTGAAGAGAGAGAAAGCGCATAAGGGCTTTGAACGAGCAAATAAAAAGTTAGTTTATGATTGGTTCACGGTGGTTACACTCAAAAGCAATAAAAAGCAATCAAACATGATGATTTATTGTGGAGACGGATGCTGTTAGCTTCATTTTCCTCCCCTGCTTTTCATTCACACGCAGCACTTAATACAATGCAGCAGAAAATGCCGCCACACGGAGACAAAACATACGCTACAGTATATTTTTTCCAATGTGCTTTCAGATGAAACACAATGAACTGCAGCCTGCAGTTAGTTTTCTGCTGCAACCCTGAGCAGCCTTCCTCCGTCTCCAGGTCTTTAGATTGCTATGAAAGGCATCAACAACGGGCTGAAGGAACCTTTTAGTTGACCAGTTGCTTTTCCTTGGTTGCATAGAATTTTTTATTTTACTATTACTATTTCGGCTAGGTCTTCCATCGGGGAATTGGTGATTTTGGGTTTGTTTTCTGGCACCTTAATATGTTGAAACAATCAATTTTTGTGTTTTTTTTAAATAACCTGTTGGTATAAAATGACGAGGACTCGAGTCTTGTGGCTTGAGATAAAAGATCCAACTAGGGTTGGGATGATAAACGATTTTATCACGAATCGAGATTAAAACACTCAATAAATGGATCGCGGTGACTTTCTATTTCCAGGATAATTGTAAATATTGTGATGAGTAACTTGAAAAAGCCGTCTAGCTCACATGGTAGTGAGACAGGTAAAAAAGAATAGAGGCATGGAAAATCCTGTATGGTCCCATCGTTATGTGACACAACGCTGTCAAGCATCATAGGTTGCTGCTAAAAAATGTCTGTCAAAAAGGTGAAAAGTGGACAGGCACTGTAAAAAGGGAGGCTAATGGGAAAACCAGTGTGGTCAGAGCTCATGAATATAATATTCAGCGCCACGATCAGACTCATCACGATGGGAAATAAAAGAACGTGCAAGGGTATAAGAGAACAGAGAAGATAAATTAATTGTTGCCAGGAAAACAGTTTCAGCAAGCCATCTCGTATTGTAAATGTGTTTTAAATTCATTGTGAACATTTTAAGAATGTACTCACAGAAAGAGAAAGATTTGGAAGGGTGGTTATTTATAGGTTATTATGCAATGCTTTTACTGATCCGGCCCACTTGAGATGAAATTGGGCTGTTTGTGGTCCATGAACTACAATGACTTTCACAGCCCTGGGGTTTGGCCTCCAGAGTGTACACTAATTCCTTCCCGTCTCCGTTAGCGGCGCCGTGAACAGCATCTGGTACGTATGAGTTGACGTGTCTCAGCCTCGCTCCCTCGCTGCGTCAGTCTGGAGACTCCATCTATGGACCGTCCTCCGGTGCTCATTAAGACAGCCAACACATTCCATTCATCTGGTGAGTTGGTGCCAAATCTACAAACGCATTACCACCGTCTCCTTCAGCAGAGCTGGCCCAAGCTCATATCTTACGTTGGGGCTTTCAAATTCAAAGGCTTTCGGATGCGGCTTCAGTTCATGTAACCTGTCGGTCTGATTTATGGGCAGAATGGTTTCGAATGGTGAGCCAACTTCCCATGAACAGCGACGCAGACTAACATCTCCTAAACCTGGCACTGTTCTTACACCAGGGGATCTTTATTTCCTGTCAAGGATCATCACACTTTACACCCAACGGGTGCTTGATCACATTTAGTCACGAGGTCCCAACTGGGAACATTTCAGTTGTACAAGTGGCTGCACAGTGAAAGGAGGGAAAGCAGCAGAAACTGAGACCGAACTGAAACAGTGATTCAGGAGCAGCACCCGACCCTCTTACATGGCTCATGGTTGGGATCATGTGCTAAATAATAATAAGTCCTGCTAAATAAATGACTCCTCATTTATTGGGAGCACCTAGTTCTCTGAGGCCACTGGTAAATGTGCCAACTCTTGGCAGTTGGACACTGGGGTGCATGTTGGGTTCTTGCATGTTAGGTTGGCTTATCTTTTCAACAATCAGATCAAATTCCTCCCAACGTTATGTCCCACCTGCTATCCTGTTTCACTCTGAAATACTCCATACGGAGGATAGATGCTCTGGAGATGCTGTTTGAGCTCCACTTTAAGAAGTATTGGCAATTTACAAAAATATTGCAATTAGACCTTTTCCTGAAATACTGCTGGTTCTGTAGTGCTGGGATTTTAAATGGGATGCCTGGGGTGCACCTTAGGTGCATCAATTGGTATGCACCATTTATCAATAACAGTTTGGCTGTTGAGCTCTGTCAACACCCAAATCAAGCTGATGGTCAAACTAAAGTTGGATTTGCTCCAAAGACAGGCTAACTAAAGGTAGACTGACCTTTAAGTTGGACCAGCTATTCACATTTTAGTGACAAGCTGTTCCTCAGAGTTTTGCTCAGCAAATGTAATTGAGGAAAAATTAAGAAAACATCTACAATCATTATTGATGTTTGATTATATATCCATCATGTCCTTCAGCAAGGAGCACGTTATGACATTGTGCGCTGGTCTGCAACTCCACTGATGTGAAAGTATCTATATGAAGACATTATAAAGCGTTGGGGCTGTCTGCACATAACCAAATTCTTCCTTGTTAAAATTTGGAACATGCTATTCTTAGAATGAATGCATGACAGGCACCAACTATACTTCTTCTACATTCTGGCTAAAGTCTGGCAGCTCATTAAGACCGTTCTTCTTGCAAAAGGTCACACTTGTGTTTTTGGTCGACAAACAACAAGCAGAAAACAAGTAGTAAATACGCGTCAACACAGCACTACAGGTAAAGAGACCTAAAGAAATGAAGAAGAAAACTCAGTAATGTCAAACTCTGCGGTTCCTATTAGGGTTGCACGGTATACCGGTACTAATTTGGTACCGGGGTACTGAGGCATTTAAAACGGTACCATATTGCATTTGGACGGGACCGGTACTTGCAGCGCCGCCGGCAGCGCCCGCAACAGCGCGGCGAACTCGCCGTGTGACGTCACCGCGTTGTAACTACAGCTGAGAGGACGAGGAGCGAGCCGCAGCTTGGGGAGATAAAGGCAAGCCGGAGGAAACCGCTAGCAAGTTAGCGAGCAGCGTAGACTGGAACAACAAACGGAGCAGGAGGAAAGCTTGGAGAGCGCGCGCGAGAGAGCGAGAGAGCGAAGCACGGAGAGGAGAATGGCTGCTGCAACCGTCACCACGCCGCAACTTGCGGACAAACCAGCGCCGCGAAGTGCGATACGGCCGTACTTTAGCTTAAAACAAATGCGCAAAGCGAGGCAGTTAACGCCGAAGCACCACTGTGTAAACGGTGTTTAAAACATGCATGGCTAACGGCGGAAACACCTCCGACTTAGCCAAACACCTAAAGGACAAGCACCCAGACCTGCACACTGAGCTCAGGGAAAAAAAACACATTCAGTGCTAGAGCTGGTTTATTTATATTATTATATTTTATATTATATTATTGTATTTATATTTTAACATTTTTAAAATTGTGTGCATTAGAAAAGCTTGTCTTTGTGGTATTTTATTTTATTTGCTGATTAATATGTTATTGTTACTGAAATAAAGTCAGTAATGACATTTTTTGCTTTCACTTTTTATTTGAAAAAGTATCGAAAAGTACCGAAACACATGTTGGTACCGGTACCGGTACCAAAATGTTGGTACCGGTACCGGTACCAAAATGTTGGTATCGTGACAACACTAGTTCCTATATATTATACGTATATTGGTAGAGGCAGACAGAGTCATTCTTCAACAGACTGAGCTGGTCTGCTGGTTCTGCCTAGTTTCAGCTTGCTACACCTGTTCTGTCTGGATAAGTTTCATAACTACACTCAATGGTGCAGTGGTTCAATGTGCTCATTGTAGTCGTGTGTGTCGGAGATGTTGTCTGATGTCACACAACAATGGAAGTGCTCACTGTAAATGGTAAACCATTGTGAACGGTCTTTTGTGTCTTTTTAATTATTGATTTTAATTGTTGATTTCAGAGTTTTGGTTAGATGTATTCAGATGTCAGCAGTAACTATAACATCTTGCATTAATGGTATCTTACATATTCTGTGTCATTTGGATGCCGGCTCTGCTCAGCCTAGAGTTACCTGTGCACGTGGTATGTTCCAGATAGATGAATGCCATTCACCAGAGGAAGGGGGAATAGAGCAGCGGGCAGTTTGCTGTGAAGATGCAATTTCTTTCATTTGGTGTTTTTTATTTCTCCCTTTCTTTTTATTTAGTTTTACTGGAATTCCTTGGTTTCATTTTGGCCCTTTGTTTCAGTAAACTATTTTGTTAGTAAAACAACAGTATTTTTGCATTATTCTATTGTACATGCCATTTTAAAAATATACAGTGCCAAGCAACCTCATTTGCCCTTTATATTAGGTGGCGTCACTACATAGTCCTAAAGTAAAACCTGTTCTGCTGTCAAAGTATGCCACCATGTTATTAGGTTTCTACTTATAATAAATCATCTCTGAAGAAAGCCCCTTCTTTCTCCATAAGTTATTCAGTTGAACATTAAAAATAACCCCACAATGTTGAGGCCGCACTGCTCGGAGTTCAATTGCCAAAGAAACACTGGTGTGTCACCGACAGCCGGGGTTTTTGTTTACATTTGGGATCTCGCACTGGAACGCTCGGAGGTCTGAAGTTGGACATTTTTACTGGGAAAGTAGATACCTCCCAGTTGTCTGGAAAGCAGCATTAGACTGGATACAGTGACGCGTGTCCTACCTCACAGCTCTGCCAGCGGTTGGGAATGTTGGGACGAAGCTTCTGCTCGCAAACCACCTTCCTCATCTCCTCCACTGAAGGATCTGACTGAACCAGGTCGTAGTAGGGCAGCTGGTAGTCCTCATGGATGCCTGACAGACAAGCACAGTTTTAAAGAAAATACTCCATAATCTTTCTTCCATCACTCAGCCTCTCATTTGATCCTTACCTCCCATAGAGCAGCGGCTGGCGATCTCCCAGAAGACCAGGCCCATGGCGTAGATGTCAGCTCGCTTGAAAGACTCAAAGTGTTTCATGTTTATGGAGTCGTCCAGGACCTCCGGAGCCATGTACCTGGGCAGAAAGGTGATATAATGTGGTCAAACTACTGCTTGCTCATGCAGTCATTTTTCTTCCATTGCACTCTCACAGGCAATGCAAACTTTATTTAGAATCGCAATCGCCTGAAAGAACTCCCAACAACATCTGGGCTCCTGATGAGACAGCAGATGGACCCACTGCACCAGGAGGAACCCAGAGCCCACTGTACCAGGAGGAACCCAGGTCCCACTGTACCAGGAGGAACCCAGGTCCCACTGCACCAGGAGGAACCCAGAGCCCACTGTACCAGGAGGAACCCAGGTCCCACCTGCACCAGGAGGAACCTAGGACCCACTGCACCAGGAGGAACCCAGAGCCCACTGTACCAGGAGGAACCCAGAGCCCACTGTACCAGGAGGAACCCAGGACCCACTGTACTAGGAGGAACCCAGGGCCCACTGTACCAGGAGGAACCCAGGTCCCACCTGCACCAGGAGGAACCTAGGACCCACTGCACCAGGAGGAACCCAGAGCCCACTATACCAGGAGGAACCCAGGTCCCACTGCACCAGGAGGAACCTAGGACCCACTGCACCAGGAGGAACCCAGGACCCACTGTACTAGGAGGAACCCAGAGCCCACTGCACCAGGAGGAACCCAGAGCCCACTGCACCAGGAGGAACCCAGGTCCCACTGTACCAGGAGGAACCCAGGACCCACTGCACCGGGAGGAACCCAGGACCCACTGTACTAGGAGGAACCCAGGGCCCACTGTACCAGGAGGAACCCAGAGCCCACTGCACCAGGAGGAACCCAGGTCCCACTGCACCAGGAGGAACCCAGAGCCCACTGCACCAGGAGGAACCCAGAGCCCACTGCACCAGGAGGAACCCAGGTCCCACTGCACCAGGAGGAACCCAGGACCCACTGTACTAGGAGGAACCCAGGGCCCACTGTACCGGGAGGAACCCAGAGCCCACTGTACCAGGAGGAACCCAGGTCCCACTGTACCGGGAGGAACCCAGGACCCACTGCACCGGGAGGAACCCAGGACCCACTGTACTAGGAGGAACCCAGGGCCCACTGTACCAGGAGGAACCCAGAGCCCACTGCACCAGGAGGAACCCAGGTCCCACTGCACCAGGAGGAACCCAGAGCCCACTGCACCAGGAGGAACCCAGGTCCCACTGCACCAGGAGGAACCCAGAGCCCACTGCACCAGGAGGAACCCAGAGCCCACTGTACTAGGAGGAACCCAGAGCCCACTGCACCAGGAGGAACCCAGAGCCCACTGCACCAGGAGGAACCCAGGTCCCACTGTACCAGGAGGAACCCAGGACCCACTGCACCGGGAGGAACCCAGGACCCACTGTACTAGGAGGAACCCAGGGCCCACTGTACCAGGAGGAACCCAGAGCCCACTGCACCAGGAGGAACCCAGGTCCCACTGCACCAGGAGGAACCCAGAGCCCACTGCACCAGGAGGAACCCAGAGCCCACTGCACCAGGAGGAACCCAGGTCCCACTGCACCAGGAGGAACCCAGAGCCCACTGCACCAGGAGGAACCCAGGTCCCACTGTACCAGGAGGAACCCAGGACCCACTGTACTAGGAGGAACCCAGGGCCCACTGTACCAGGAGGAACCCAGGTCCCACTGCACCAGGAGGAACCCAGGACCCACTGTACCAGGAGGAACCCAGGACCCACTGTACCAGGAGGAACCCAGAGCCCACTGCACCAGGAGGAACCCAGAGCCCACTGCACCAGCAGGAACCCAGAGCCCACTGCACCAGGAGGAACCCAGAGCCCACTGCACCAGGAGGAACCCAGAGCCCACTGCACCAGGAGGAACCCAGGTCCCACTGTACCAGGAGGAACCCAGGACCCACTGCACCGGGAGGAACCCAGGACCCACTGTACTAGGAGGAACCCAGGGCCCACTGTACCAGGAGGAACCCAGAGCCCACTGCACCAGGAGGAACCCAGGTCCCACTGCACCAGGAGGAACCCAGAGCCCACTGCACCAGGAGGAACCCAGAGCCCACTGCACCAGGAGGAACCCAGGTCCCACTGCACCAGGAGGAACCCAGAGCCCACTGCACCAGGAGGAACCCAGGTCCCACTGTACCAGGAGGAACCCAGGACCCACTGTACTAGGAGGAACCCAGGGCCCACTGTACCAGGAGGAACCCAGGTCCCACTGCACCAGGAGGAACCCAGGACCCACTGTACCAGGAGGAACCCAGGACCCACTGTACCAGGAGGAACCCAGAGCCCACTGCACCAGGAGGAACCCAGAGCCCACTGCACCAGCAGGAACCCAGAGCCCACTGCACCAGCAGGAACCCAGGACCCACTGTACTAGGAGGAACCCAGGTCCCACTGCACCAGGAGGAACCCAGAGCCCACTGCACCAGGAGGAACCCAGAGCCCAGAGCCCACTGCACCAGGAGGAACCCAGGTCCCACTGCACCAGGAGGAACCCAGGTCCCACTGCACCAGGAGGAACCCAGAGCCCACTGCACCAGGAGGAACCCAGGGCCCACTGTACCAGGAGGAACCCAGGACCCACTGTACTAGGAGGAACCCAGGGCCCACTGTACCAGGAGGAACCCAGAGCCCACTGTACCAGGAGGAACCCAGGTCCCACTGCACCAGGAGGAACCTAGGACCCACTGCACCAGGAGGAACCCAGGACCCACTGTACTAGGAGGAACCCAGAGCCCACTGCACCAGGAGGAACCCAGAGCCCACTGCACCAGGAGGAACCCAGAGCCCACTGCACCAGGAGGAACCCAGGTCCCACTGTACCGGGAGGAACCCAGGACCCACTGCACCGGGAGGAACCCAGGACCCACTGTACTAGGAGGAACCCAGGGCCCACTGTACCAGGAGGAACCCAGAGCCCACTGCACCAGGAGGAACCCAGGTCCCACTGCACCAGGAGGAACCCAGAGCCCACTGCACCAGGAGGAACCCAGGTCCCACTGCACCAGGAGGAACCCAGAGCCCACTGCACCAGGAGGAACCCAGAGCCCACTGCACCAGGAGGAACCCAGGTCCCACTGCACCAGGAGGAACCCAGAGCCCACTGCACCAGGAGGAACCCAGGTCCCACTGTACCAGGAGGAACCCAGGACCCACTGTACTAGGAGGAACCCAGAGCCCACTGCACCAGGAGGAACCCAGGTCCCACTGCACCAGGAGGAACCCAGAGCCCACTGCACCAGGAGGAACCCAGAGCCCACTGCACCAGGAGGAACCTAGGACCCACTGCACCAGGAGGAACCCAGGACCCACTGTACTAGGAGGAACCCAGAGCCCACTGCACTAGGAGGAACCCAGGGCCCACTGTACCAGGAGGAACACAGAGCCCACTGCACCAGGAGGAACCCAGGTCCCACTGCACCAGGAGGAACCCAGGTCCCACTGCACCAGGAGGAACCCAGAGCCCACTGCACCAGGAGGAACCCAGGGCCCACTGTACCAGGAGGAACCCAGGACCCACTGTACCAGGAGGAACCCAGGTCCCACTGCACCAGGAGGAACCCAGAGCCCACTGCACCAGGAGGAACCCAGGACCCACTGTACCAGGAGGAACCCAGAGCCCACTGCACCAGGAGGAACCCAGGTCCCACTGCACCAGGAGGAACCCAGAGCCCACTGCACCAGGAGGAACCCAGGTCCCACTGCACCAGGAGGAACCCAGGTCCCACTGCACCAGGAGGAACCCAGAGCCCACTGCACCAGGAGGAACCCAGGTCCCACTGTACCAGGAGGAACCCAGGACCCACTGTACTAGGAGGAACCCAGAGCCCACTGCACCAGGAGGAACCCAGGTCCCACTGCACCAGGAGGAACCCAGAGCCCACTGCACCAGGAGGAACCCAGAGCCCACTGCACCAGGAGGAACCTAGGACCCACTGCACCAGGAGGAACCCAGGACCCACTGTACTAGGAGGAACCCAGGTCCCACTGCACTAGGAGGAATCCAGGGCCCACTGTACCAGGAGGAACACAGAGCCCACTGCACCAGGAGGAACCCAGGTCCCACTGCACCAGGAGGAACCCAGGTCCCACTGCACCAGGAGGAACCCAGAGCCCACTGCACCAGGAGGAACCCAGAGCCCACTGCACCAGGAGGAACCTAGGACCCACTGCACCAGGAGGAACCCAGGACCCACTGTACTAGGAGGAACCCAGGTCCCACTGCACTAGGAGGAATCCAGGGCCCACTGTACCAGGAGGAACACAGAGCCCACTGCACCAGGAGGAACCCAGGTCCCACTGCACCAGGAGGAACCCAGGTCCCACTGCACCAGGAGGAACCCAGAGCCCACTGCACCAGGAGGAACCCAGGGCCCACTGTACCAGGAGGAACCCAGGACCCACTGTACCAGGAGGAACCCAGGTCCCACTGCACCAGGAGGAACCCAGAGCCCACTGCACCAGGAGGAACCCAGGACCCACTGTACCAGGAGGAACCCAGAGCCCACTGCACCAGGAGGAACCCAGAGCCCACTGCACCAGGAGGAACCCAGGTCCCACTGTACCAGGAGGAACCCAGGACCCACTGTACTAGGAGGAACCCAGGGCCCACTGTGCAAGTCTTTTTAATTTTAGCTCATGAAAAATTGCAGCAAAAACAAAAGTGTTGCGGTTATATTTTTGTTCAGCATAATTCCCTTTAGCTCTCTGCCAACAGACACTGTGGCTTCAGGATCAAAAGGCTTCGGGTGCTGGGTTCTCATTTGACGCTTCGCTCATCGTGCCTTTGGTGATTGCTTGGCCATTTAAAAACACTTCAGTGGTATTGGACCTTTATGCCAGCCGTGAGAGAACCTTTCTGTTAAACAGATGACCTGAAACTAAGTGGCGATGAGAGTGCGAGCAAAAAGTTACAAAATCTGGCACCACCATGTCATGACAAGTTGGTATTTTCCAAGCCTGGAGTTCACTTCTCCAGTGTGTCTGGCTGCGTAGAGTGCAGAGCAACACGTAGGTGTACTGTAGGCAGTTTGGCCAGGACACAGTCTGATAGGCCACTTTCTTGTTTTCCATTCATGTCAAAACACGTGGCCGGTCTTAGAAAACATCTTCATTTCTCATATTCATAGTTAAAGGGAAACGCAACTAAAACTTTCTTAAATACTTGAAACTAATTGGAAAATCAAATTCAACAAGTAGACACATTTCCATTGATGCCACTCAAAAAAAAAAATCTATAACTATAAGTGTCAGTTTTTGCCTTATCAGCTCCTTCATCTACGATATGAAAACAAAGCCTTCCTTTCAGTTCATTAAATCCCTGCAGTCATGTGAAGGCAGCAGGACAGATGTGACTGATGACTCTACAGCCTCCAATTTGCAAAACCCCATTGGGACCCATTCCACACTGCCCTGATTGAATCATGTGGATATAACACCAGGGTGCTGCAAAAAAACAAACTCTGATAGCTGAGTTCCTGTCTCTGCTAAACCTGTGAGCTGCTGATGATCTGTAAGAGATGGAATCAACAGTGTAATCAAATACTGTAGCTCCCACTCCGGCCATAAGAGAGCAACGCTTAATTGAATTCTCCCTGTACAAATAATGAATGGAGGGTCTCTGCTGGCAAACTGCTGCTGCTTCCCATAACTTACATACTTTCCTTTTGATCAAGATTTTGTTTTGGCCGGAACATTATAGTGTATAACACTGAATCCCTCATGCTTGAGATGAATGGAGAGTATTTATCAGCAAACAGTTCTCAGTCAGGTCACTCTCTTTTTCTTCAATTAAGTGTCAATAATGTTTCCCATCAAAAGAATAATGTAGGAGATATGTTGGTGCTAATGCAATAGATAAAACGTTAACCTGTAAGAGACTGAAACATCTCTGTAGCTACACAAGAAAACACAGCCCAGATGGAGAGACTACTTCTATCAAAGTGCAGGGGACGTAAGTGCTCTTACTCCAAACAGTGGAAGGCATCAGTGTGTCTGTTCAATGTCAATCAGCTTTACAAAAGGTGGAACGGTCCAAAAGCAGGACTGATGTCTGCTAAAAGCAGATGCATGAATAAAGTACAAGTCCAAGTGTCCGCCGGGTGTGTCTGCAAGAAGACGTCTGTATTGTGTGAATATCTACCAACAAGAGGCCAACCGACCATACAGACAGCGCTGTCTTCATAATAACAAGCAGTGCTGAATGCAGGTAATCAGCTAAAAGTGCTTGTACAAGACATGTCATGTGATCTAGCCCCCCCTTATAGCGGTGTGTGTACTGTTAGCTGTCGATGTGGGTGCAGAGTAGCAGCTGGGGGTCGGGGAGGCACTCAGCTGTGATATCACTAGCATGTGTGGTTATTTGCATCACTTCGAGTCATCATGACCAAAAGAACAACTATTACTCCTTTGTACGTTGTGAAGTCCATAAGGCGGGAAACCCAACGTCGTCCTGTCACCAAGCTGGATTTACTGGACATACTTCGGCTGGTTTACTGCAGCTGGATGAACCCAAAATAAACTGTTTAGCTGTGATTTAATAGCAATAACCAGATGAAAAGGATGCTGAAATAACTCTATAATGATGGTGATCAGTAAACAGTCTGAAGTCATGCTTTGTTAGGTCTGTCTGCAAGGCAACCTCTGGGGGACCACAGACAGTCTCTGGTTCCTCCACATAGTCTGGTCTGGTCTCTGGACTAATGTGAGCTACTATCATAGACCTCTGGGGGACCACAGACCCAGGAGACAACATTTTCTTGAGTCTCAAAGCTGATGGGCTTGTGCAACACAGTGTCACTCAAATTTTTTAATGATGCGAAATTTGGGGTTTTCGCCTGATTCATGTCTTTATATTGACTTTGGATGCAATAGTGCCTTTCAACAGGCAAGAAAAATAAAAGGTGTGAGTACCGCAAGGTTCTTCAGCACTCAGCCATAACTGGCCACCCAAAATATTATGCAGTCTGCTGCAGCATGAGTGCAAGCAAAAAAAAATGACACTGTAACTTTTGGGATGGATGGATTCTATGCTGGTAGTTTGGTATTATGATAAGAAAGTTTTTTTTTTTAAAAAGAGAAAAAAAAAATCACTGGTAGGATCAGATCATCAATATGTAACATGGATTTCAGTTAAGGCCAGAGCTCTAGTCTCCACTGACCGGAGGCTTACTGAATCATTCAGTGGTACTGGAATACGCCTGCAGCATCAAACCAAACACAGAGGCAGAAGAGTCGTAAACAGAGCGATATGAAAGCTATGCTGATATCACAGTGGGAAGCAGGAAGGGAAGGAGCGCATGCCATGCCCTCAGTGTACTGCTCACTTTCCAGCCCTGCAGCAAGACAAGTCCACATAACAGAACAAGAGACAAGTGGAGGGAGAGACACACAGGGAAAGTGAAAGTGAGACACCACATGTAGTCTGGAGACGGTAGAGAGGAAGTCATGACCTTTTATCAGCTTCCATATATATAAACACTGTATATAAAAGTTTTAAAACAAGAGGCAGAAATTCCCTCTTGATAGGAACAAGGCCAAACATAGGGTTTGTTATTTTATTTTAAATAATTAAAACAGCTTCGATGCAATGCGTTCAATAGTCAAGCATATACGTACAGGGACTACGGCAACAGAAGCCTGCAAGACATGCATGGCCGGCCCGGCCCGGCCCGGCCCGGCTATCTCAACAAAACAAACAGATGCTCAAATAACAACACACACAGAGGGAAATCAGCTTCTTTCTCTGGTCAGGTAGACACAACTAAATACTTGATACTATCCAATACTGGATTGATAGAATCAATCCAGTATGATAGTATGAATAATTGTGACAAGCTGGTTGAGTGACAAGCTGGTTGAGTATACGCTGGCGCGTTTAGCTGCCGCTGCTCTCCGGCTCTTTTGCGATTTAACTGTGGAATTGTTTTTTGGACTCTCGCTCATCATGTGGATGATTTACCTGACTGTGAGGTTTGTGCTCCTCTGGACTATCCTGTCCATCGTATTGAACCCATCGTCAGCCTTGCTCCAATACACCGCTGCTGAGCTCCTCCAGCTCCGGTTCCATCCATCCGATCCTCCACCGCAGCGCTTCTGCCCGGACATCGCTCGCCCACCGTATCGGAAATACACCAACCGTGGTTCCCGACGAAGCTACAACATCGATGACTCCACTGCCATAAACTCCATCTGGTCCACGACCCGCCACCGACCGAGAAACTCCGGCCACAGAGTGAACCGCAGTGTGTTTGCTCGCTTACCCAGAGCGGCGGCTAACGTTGGCTCATCCAAGGAGCGTAGCAATATCAAAGTGGGATTACTTAACATCCGTTCCCTGACAGGCAAAGGACATCTGCTGCAGGACCTCCTTCTCGACCGCAAGTACGACTTTTTATGCCTAACTCAGACGTGGCAACAACCCAATGACTTTTCCCAGCTCAACGAAGCTATTCCACCTGGGTTTGTTTACACCTGTCAACCACGTCTCACCGGGAGAGGAGGAGGTCTTGCGATAATCTATCGCAACGCCTGGAAGATCTCATCTGTCACAGTGACTGCATATTCATCTTTTGAATCCTTGGCTCTTCAACTGAATGGTCCAACTCCTACTGTTTTACTCACTGTCTATCGACCACCTAAGCCAAATAAGGATTTCATAAATGACTTTTCTGCTCTTCTCACTCATCTCTCCTCACTCTCCTCCAATATAATTCTGCTCTGTGATTTTAATATCCATATGGACAATGTCAATCAAGCCCTCTCCAAGGATTTTACTTCCTGCCTGGATAGTTTTGATTTTAAACAGTATATCAACTTCCCTACCCACTATAAAGGCCATATTTTAGATCTTGTTTGCTGCTCTGGTATTACTCCTTTTAACTGTTCTGCTGATGACCTTCCCATCTCTGATCACATGTTAATATCATTCAATGCTAGCTTAACTCTATCCAAAGTTAAGCAGTCACGGCTCATTTTTTTCCCGCAACATCAAAAACATTAATATTGCCGCTCTCACCACAGGCATTAACAGCCTCCCCATTCTCAGTTATGCATCCACTCCTGATCAACTGCTTACCCACTACAACGACAGCCTCCATTCCCTGTTGAATTCACTTGCTCCTGTTAAAACTCGGACTGTGTCATTCACCAACTCTGCTCCCTGGTTCACACCCCACCTACGACAACTCAAAGCCAAGGGACGTCAATTAGAGCGGCTCTTCAAAAGAAACAGTTGTTCACAAACAAATGTACCACACCCACATTCTTCTCTACAAAGGCACCCTCTCCTCAGCTAAATCACAATATTATGCAGGTCTAATCAGTGCTGGTGATGGGAATACTCAAGCCCTTTTCTCAGTGCTCAACAACACACTACGTCCCCCAACCGCACTTCCTCCACAGTTTTACTCCTCAGATCACTGAAATTCCCTAATGTCATTCTTCACTGAAAAAATACACAGGATTCACCAGCAACTGTCCACTCAAACCCCCTGCATTCCCTCCCCTCCGGTTTCCCACGCCCCCTTCTCTCAAGCATTCTCTAGCTTCCAACTGCCCTCTGCTGCTGACATTTCGAACCTCATTCGGAAAAATCTAAAACATCTACATGTCAGCTCGACCCCCTGCCTACTCTCTTAGTCACTGCCTGTCTCCCCCTCCTTGTTACCCCTGATAACTGCCATCATTCACTCCTCCCTCACCTCTGGTACTGTACCATCCACTCTTAAATCTGCTGCTGTCACACCTATACTCAAGAAAACTGGTTCAGACCCCAGTGACTTCAATAACCTACGACCGATCTCTAACCTACCATTTCTCTCCAAGATTCTGGAAAAAGCAGTAGCTTCACAGGTACACACACATGTTCATAACAATAACCTTTACGAACAGTTCCAATCTGGATTCCGCCCACGTCACAGCACAGAAACAGCCCTCCTCAAAATCACTAACGACCTCCTGATGGCAGCTGACTCCGGACTATTATCCATCCTCATCCTCCTCGATCTGAGTGCGGCCTTCGACACCATCTCCCACACCACCCTCATTGACAGATTAGCATCTATTGGCATCTCCGACACACCCCTGGTCTGGTTTAAATCTTATCTCTCTGGCCGAACTCAGTTCATCCAGTTGAAAACCTTCACATCCCAACCATCTCCTCTCTCCTCTGGTGTTCCCCAAGGCTCTGTACTTGGCCCCATCCTGTTCATCATCTATCTCCTCCCCCTTGGTCAGATCGTCCGTAGATGCAACATCCATTTCCACTGTTATGCGGACGACACCCAGCTCTACTTTTCTTCCTGTCTGCCCCTCCCTACAGGTTAAGAGTCTGGGTGTCGTCCTTGACAGTACTCTCTTATTCCAAACCCACATCAATTATTTACTTCTCCTACACTGGACTATATTTTTTATCTTTATTTTTTATTTATTTATTTATTTTATTTTTTTTTATTCTTCTATTTTTTATTTTTTACTTCTCTTTTCCCTCGGACTTGTCTACATGTTGAGACTGTTGCTCTATTGTGATGAATAAATATGGACAAGTGTGCAAACACACACGTAATCTGTATGCACTGGACTTCAGCTCTCTGTACCACCGTCTGCTGTAACATGTTGTGTCAAATGTCACTAGGAAAAGGAAAAGTTATGTCAAATGAAAAATGCAATGAAAAGAAAAGATTATGATGATGATTTTATCCTGTGTGTAATGGGGGCGGGACTAGATAAGCCTTGGCTTCTCCCGCTTTCCCTTTCGGCCATGTGTATTTTTTACTATGTGAAAATGATGTGTGATGATGATTTAACTGACATGCCCGAAATAAACAAATAAACTAAACTAAACTAAACTAATAACATCACTCGGTCTGCCTATTTCCATCTACGCAACATCAACCGTCTCCGCCCTTCCCTTACTCCCAACTCCACTGCCATCCTGGTCCATACCCTGGTCACATCCCGTCTGGACTACTGCAACTCCCTTCTCTTTGGTCTTCCCCACAAGTACATCCATAAACTCCAATTGGTTCAGAACTCTGCCGCCCGCATCATCACCAGGATCCCATCCATCAATCACATCACACCTGTTCTGCAACAGCTTCACTGGCTTCCGGTCAAATCCCGTATTGAATTCAAAATTCTGCTCCACACCTTCAAAGCCAATCGTAACCTCTCTCCCCCATACCTCTCTGACCTTCTCCACATTAACAATCCCTCCCGGTCACTCAGATCTGCCTCATCTATCAGCCTCATTGTGCCCCTTGCCCGTCTGACCACCATGGGGGCCAGAGCCTTCAGCCGCTCTGCCCCCCGTCTCTGGAATTCCCTCCCACCCAGCATCAGGAACATTGACTCACTCT
Source organism: Eutrigla gurnardus (assembly GCF_963514095.1). Classification (NCBI taxonomy): domain Eukaryota; kingdom Metazoa; phylum Chordata; class Actinopteri; order Perciformes; family Triglidae; genus Eutrigla; species Eutrigla gurnardus. The sequence goes on along the minus strand of NC_139929.1, from coordinate 21,057,523 downwards.
CCACCTTCAAATCCCATCTGAAAACCCACCTTTTTAAACAGGCCTACTCCCTCTAACTCTCTATGCCCCCCCCCCCCCCCATGCATCTCTCATTATTGTCTATTGCAGATTTGTTTTTAGTGATTTAGCATTCTTTTATTGTTATTGTTTTGTTATTGTTTTTTTGTAACTACACTTTTATAATTGTTTTTTTATAACTACACTTTATATTTACGATATTAATAAAGCATAGGGAATATTTAACATATTTGAACTGTGCTGCTGTATTATCTAGGAAAATAGAACCATCAGATGGGCACGCAGCAGATGCTTAATATTGAATGACTCAGACCGGGATCACCATCACAAAATACAGGTTAGCCAACAGAAACTAACACATACCTGATTATACCCTGTTTTTATGTCCTTGAGTTGCACAATGGGAAATAAGCAAAGATTCAAGGCCACAGTGCGGCTGCCTTGGAAGATTGTTTGGGAAGCTGGCAGGAGATTTAGCTCAAGGTCCATGCCGTCCTCCTGTCTTCCACTGTAAACACAATGCTATCTCTGCTAGTATGAGCACCAACTTTTCCAGCCTCTGCAACTACAGGCGAGCTAAATCTATTTTTCACTCGTCTATCATGATAGTGAGCTAGACAGCTTTTTCAAGTCACAATGTTTACAACTCCCTATAAATTCACCAAGATCAAGGTATTGAGGGGGAGCCAACGAAACCAAAATGGCAGAACCCGGGAACTCCAGTTATGTCCTGACAGGTCGCCAGATGGAGAGGAACCCCGAGTTAAATCTCTGTACAGCATGCGCTTACCTTTTGGTTCCCACTCTGTGGTTTGGAGCGATGTCGATGGTGTCGGTGGCGGAGTCGTGGCGGACAGCTAAACCCAAGTCAGCGATGCAGCAGGTCCCGTTCTTCTTCACCAGAATGTTCTTGGACTTCAGGTCTCTGTGTGCAATAGCTGGCTTCCCTGGAGACGGAGAGGAGTACATTCAGGACACATGAGCCAAGAAAGAAAAAGTACACACCCGATGTACATCACATCATCAGAGCAAGACCGATATTAGATTTTGGGGCTGATGATACTCTTTTCTATATATACACACTGTACTGTATGTTCTTCAAAAAACATACTTTATTGGAAATTTATGACAGAGATATGTAATGGAGGCTGGGCTCTACTATACGTCACCATATAGTACATGCCGGCTCACTGTAGGCCAACTGTCAATGTCTCTCTCACATAATGCATGCATAATGGAGGAAGGAGTGCAGTGTATGTGTCTGGGACAAATCTCAGTGTGTGTGTGTTTGTGTGTGTGTGTGTGTGTGTGTGTGTGTGAGAGAGAGAGAGAGAGAGACACTCACCTTGTGTTCCCACGATCTCCATGTGAAGGTGGGCGAGTCCGCTGGCTGTGGACAGGGACAGTTTGATCATGCCCTCCACAGTGACGGTGTAGCGGTTCAGGTAGTCGAACAGGGAGCCGTGTTCATGATAATCGGACACCAGCCACAGCTGAGTCCACGTCCCGTTATCTACACAGGCAGGGAGGTGAGCGAGGAGACAGGGTTAAACATGAGGATGGTTTTGTTCTTGTTTTGCTCTTCCACAAAGAACTGCTGTCCACTCGAGTCCGACTGATTTATGGCCATGCAACTTTTGGGATTGGTTGGGACAAGATCTTTAGCCCCTTTTAGAAAGACGATTCCGCCGTAATGGCAGAAAGGCGAGTCAAAATTTGCTGCGAACCCGAGCGTTTAGATAGAACTTTGTTGGCGGCGTAATGCCACAACGGTGTGTGTGTGTTTAGATCGCAACCCGGCATTGCGGAACGAATGAGACGTCCCAGCGCGGCCTCGTCTGAGACAGTCTAAAAGGGGCTCTTGTATGTGTGTCCACAGCCGAGACTTGTAAAAACACTTTCATTTTCTATAAATTCTTCACAGTAAACTGTGCAGTAAACTCACTGTTACTTTAGCTGCTCCATGAAATATTTTTAGTAGATTTGCTTTATTGAATAGCCGATAATAAAGCTCCACTAATTTGGTGATAAACACATTTAACTTCTTCTAAAGTCTTCAAAATTCAGTGTTAAGTAAACGGTAATATACACGTTGTGGAACTGTTTTTATGAGAAAAGAAATGATTGAACTTTTCGGTATGATTTTGCCTGCATGTCCACAGGTCATAAGAATTTATGAAATTAACAGTGAACAGTGACACGTATTGATCCACTGAGTTAATTTCCCCGATCAATCAATGTAGATATGGTTAACATGTACTGCAGGATATTTTACGTGATTTTATAATGCCATGAGCGTAATAGCAGGAATGCCCCTGTAATATTAAGCCTGGACCCCCTTCTGGCCCCTCCAACAGTGATAATACATTCAATAAGCAAGTGACAGGCGTCAAAAAACGCTTCTGAAAACACGTGATGTGGTTTGACCGAGCAGAGGTTTACTTAGTCCTGTTGTTTTTTATCCTACATTCTTTGGATTAGGATTAGATGCTGCATTTGTTACTGCAGATCCTGTTTGCACTCTAACGATTGATGCACAAACATCATTCACAGTACTGCTGCCAGTGAAGAATGGCATGCTGAACATGGTATTCCTTGTTGTATTCCTTCTATCATTTCTAAGTTCATTTACAGACGTTTATCTGTGACATCAAACTGGAAAGAGTGAGTCAGCCTGATGAAGTATGATGCCTGTGTGAGGACTGAGTCCTCAAGGTACCGACACACAGAGTTTTAATGATGTTTTTAAGGAGACACATCCTTAAAGTATTTCCTCAGACAGTGTCGCCATAACTACATCATTATCCTACATACAATGGAAAGAGCACAACCTGTTAAACCTTCTAGCCAAACTGTAATAAACACAGATCATTTGCTCCTGGGCCACAGTGGGTGTGTGTGTGTGTGTCTGTTAATTGTAAAGCTATCTTTGTGAGGACAAATATTTGTAAGATAAGTTTTGCATCCATTTTGGAGGGTCTTCACTTATTCAGACCTATTCACACACAGTACTTCAGACTAGAGATTGAGACCATAAACTCATGTTTACAATGTTTACTGAGATAATACATCAAGAGAGAAGTAGGACCATTTCATAGACTTCCATGTGATCCGACTTCTTTTTACAACCAGAGGAGTTGCCCCCTGGTGGCTAGCAGAGATATTGCAAGTCAATTTAGCTTTGCTTCACTTTTCAGATCCGGAGGTCGCTGCCTGGGTTAGAGCTAGGTTTGGATTTAGGTCAGAAATAGGCATTTAATTGCGGTGGTTCAGGTTAGGGCTAGGGATTAGGGCCGAGGTTCTTCGACATTTGATAATTTAAGTCCAACTTCTGATTAAAATTCAGAGGAGCACCTTCCCAAATTAATGAAGACTAGAAAATTAAAAAAAGAATTCAGTGTCCTGTAAAAATGTGTTACGTCACTGTCGGTAGTAATGATAAACATTTTATTAATATTCTTTTATTTATTTATTCCTTACCCTCACCCATCACTGCCTGCCATTATGGATCCAAATTTAATGTGTTCGGGGTCAGATTTCCTCACAACTTGGAGCTTTGCCAGCTGCACGGTTGTCTCCCACTTGTCTAAAGTGGCGAACCACGCTCGTTTCTACCTGATGACGCATCGCCGTAATGATGGTCACCCATAACTGGGTCACGAAAATAACTAGCTCTGTGTAACCCCATTTTACATTTTTTCTTACAATTTGCCAGTCAATGCAAGTCCTCAAAGTAAGAAGTACAAGGTTGTGTGTGTGTGCGTGTGTGTGCGTGTGTGTGCGTGTGTTGCTAGAGTTGTTGTAGAGACAGTGTGGTAATGTGTGCTTGGCCTTGACTGTGAACCGTTACTCCCCCACACTGTCTAACAGCCCGTCTATTCACAGTGAATGTTTGCCTGCACCAACTTCACCTTTTAGCAGAGATGCTTTTCTGCTCAGAAATCTGAAGATGAGCTTAATGTAGATCTCATTTACAGGGTTTAGAACGGTTGAATCTCTCTACTTTGATGGCACATTAAGTAGCAGATTCATTTCTCTTTTTATTAAGTTAGACTTGGTCCTGCCGGCTCAAGTCTGATTTATATTCTGTGTTTATGACCCTGCATGTATGTGTGCAGTCTAATCTTAATCTGGCCGCTCTGGGAGGTTACTCACCTTTGTTGTCGGCAGCGATGAAGCCCAGAATGTTCTCATGTCTCAGCATCACAGTCTGGTAGATCTCGGCCTCGCGGAACCAGGAGCGCTCCTCACGGGAGGAGAAGATCTTCACGGCCACCTCCTCACCGCGCCATTTACCGCGCCAAACCTCCCCGAAACGGCCCTTCCCGATGCTCTCCTGGAGGATGATGGTCCTGGCGATAGTCCTTTGGACTAGCAGTGGCAGGCCTGAAGAGAAACAGAACGAAAGAAACTTTTAAACAGCTGAGAGCAAGGTTGTGATGGGGAACACTTTGTTTTGGAAAACATCTAAAAAAGTGAAGCTGTAAGGGGGGCGAGGGCAGGGCTCCAGACTGCGACCAAATGGTCGCATTTTGCGACTTAAATCTGTGACAGTGCGAGTAAATTTTTAATCTACTCGCGCATGCGCGACCAGTAAATTTGCTGTTTTTTGTTTTGTTTTTTTTTTATATTTTTTGTTGCTGACAAACTTACAGCCCACTAGTTGGCGGTAATGCAAAAATGAGCTGGTTTGCCAACCGACATTAACTCCAAAAGAAGAAGAAAGGAAACGGCTGGCCAATGTGCGTGAGAGCGGGGGGTCGAATGACCACTGTGATAGGCTTATATGTGAAAAGAGGCGGTTCTTTGGGGTTATCGCACGAATCCACAGATTTCACATACCGGCATCAAAACAATGGACAATGGCGGCGAAGCGGACTATCAGCTCGTCCTTTCTACCCAGTTGTGTTAAACATAATGTTCCGGAGGACACAAACGTCGAGAATGAGTCCGACTCAGACTGTGAGGAGACGGTCGTGGCGAAAAAAGCCAGGAAATTCAGCTTTCGCGACGAGTGGCTCCGCGAGTTCACCTGGCTGAGGTATTTCAGGCAGACGAATTCAATGAACTGCAAATTCTGCTGTCGATACCCACAACATGCGGGAACAGTCGATTTCGGTGTGCGCTCCTAAATTTTCTGCTTGCGCCCCTAAAATTTTAAGTTAGGGGCCACTGTGCTCCTAGTGAAAAATGTTAGTCTGGAGCCCTGGGCGAGGGAAAGGAAACTACAGAGGAGGAGGAATTCCAGGGAAACCCGACATCATTCACCTCTGAGGTGTTACGGAGCAGGCAGAAGACTCAAACACTAACTTATTGAACCTGACATTCTAGATCAATACAGTTGGAATATTTTATGAATGCAGTGGTAGTAATAAGAGAATAATTAATAACACTATTACAAATAAAATACCAAAATGAGGATGTAATAGGAGCATCTGGTGGTCTACACCAGATGTTACTGACCAACCAGGCAGCAACTTCCAGTTGAAGCTGAAAAAGAAGTTTATGCTGAAGTGCCTTAAAGTTGCATATTTTCTTTGTCCCTCCTCCCATAATGCAAAGCGTCCTTGGGTTCCTTGAAAGGAGCGATATTAGTTCCATTTATTATTATTATTTTCTTATGGCTACCAGGGAATGGCCCATCTGGTTGAAAAACAAAGTCTGATTGTATAGAAGTTGTCTACAACCATGCAAACCGACGGCGGGTCCATGGAGGAGTCCTATGATATTTTTCATTGCTGTTTTGGAGAACCTGGAGACCTTTTAGTACGGTTGGTGGGTTTTCTTCCAGGAGAAATTCTAGGACATGACCCTACTTCTCTCTTGATATACCGTCTTAGTAAACATTGTAACCATGCGTTTATGTAGGGCCCTGCGATGCGGAAAAAGCAAATGAAAATAGAATCAACTGTAAAACGCGGAATTTCTTTGAATTTGTCAAAATCTGGATACAATTGACCAAAATCTGTGTTTTCCCTGTGTTCGTCACCGCACCTCATCCGAGAGAAGACAAACGAAGCATTGCCGGAGTCTCTACTTTTAGTATAATTAACGGGCACACCACTTCATCCAGCGTCTCTCTTTTTTATGTACGTTTTGTCATCGTACACATTACTTGACCCATGAGAATCCATGCGATGAGCAGCTACGAAAGAAAAATCTCACATAAAATAAATTAATTCACAACTGCAAAGAACTGAACTGACAAAAAGTGCTTTTGACACAGTTAAAGTGTGTGTGTGTGTGTGTGTGTGTGTGTGTGTGTGTGTGTGTGGTTGGGGGAGGGGGATTAAATGATTGTACATAATATGCATTGTCTCTGAATGACAAGGAATTAGAACTACTAGTAAGTTTTAAGTTTTTTTTCTTCAATGCATTTATATTTTCTTCTTATATTGCGTTGTTGGCTCATTTACCACATGATTAGGCACCATCTGATGAGGAATGCTCACACAGAATTAACACAGAGCTAATGGTTTTTAAACAAGACGGGTGTGAATGTTACATTATCTTCCGTCTTGGCTGTGAGGGCATGGACATGTATATTTCACCATACTGGTGCTGTGGATTAGCTCTCACAGCGGCGGCTGGGTGCGGGTGGGGAAACATACAGACGGGCTGCAGCCGTTCTAACACCTACTAAATGATGCGTTTGTCATGCAGCCTTGATAGAACTGTAGTTACATTCTACATACCCAACAGTCCAGACAGCAGGTCAGAGCCAGAACATTTTTAACACTAAATCCTTCAAGAAATAATTCATTTAGTCATTGATTGAATTTCTTTTTTTAAATGATGGAAAATGTGAAGACTGACCATGAGAAGACGTGCATCAAGGACATCATGTTCATTTCTGTATCGGCTTTGTGTTGATAGAAGGTGACCGTGCGGTCGGTTGTGCGTCTCTGTTCATCTTTACCTTCCATGCTCTTATAAATGCTTTATTTGTACGCTTTTTCTAAGGCTTTAGAAATTAATAGAGAACATACAGCCCCGGTGGCTCAGTCCGATCCACTTGCAGACAAGTGTACTGGGTGTGAATACACCTAGGCTAGAACATTTTATAATTGAACATGAAAAAGACTAAATACTACAATGTGACAGAATCTTTACAACCCAGTCTGTCAAAATGACCGACATCAAAAAGTCTACGCAAACACTGGTACAGTCATTTATTCTGGTCCTATTTTATCATATTCACTGCAACTGTTGAATTCTGTTAGAGAAGATATGGTCACTTTATTCTCCAGACCCCCCGAAATCTGTGAGAAATCTATGATGTACCCTGACACACTCAGAAACCAAAATACAAAACCTTCATGTTGAAGATATTAGCGTAGACACGGTGGGTGGAGGAGAGACACTGAAACAGAGAGGTTCTTCATTTGTCTACAGTAGAAGTTATCAAAGTAGGAGGCTCCAAACACTTTCACAGAAAAACACTCAAAGTAAAGATCACACAGAATAGCCTAAATGTGTGTGATAAGGTGAGGAGAGCTTTTACCCACTAAGTCAGAAACTAATAAATTACCTTTGGACAAACTATTGTAATTGATTTAGTGTGAATTTATTTTCAGAAAGCAATATTAGGCTTTTTTGGCTTAATTGTCTATGGTAACAAGTAACACAATCATTTCCCGATAGGCATCCAGTAATTGAGTGAAACGAAGTGAACCAAGTACGTTTTGTCTGAGGGGAAGGCCACGCTCTTTAAAACCCCTTAATTACTTAATTTACTCCAGACGAATCGGGCCGAAATCAATGGTTGTGTCGGAAATAATTGACCCATTCACTACTGACTACTGTCTCCACAGGGACTTCAATGTCAAGGACTATGTAGATACTTGGACTCCACTATACAGGGTATAATAAGTGTGCAACACAGCAAACTCACTATATAGTGAGTGAACGTGATCTGATATATGAGTGTTAGGATGCAGTTTGATCTATCAGAACGACCAAACATTCAGGAGACAGTTAGTCCATGATCATCCAAGGAGCAACACATTTGATTTTGAACCTAAATATACAACAAAAATAAACATTGTCTTTACTGTTATTACTAAAGTGTTCCCTGTTTGTGTTTTGTTTTAATGCTGGGTGCTGTAGATTACTGTCGGACGTAGTAAAATCGAAAAATCTATTTTTTAGTTAAGTTAAAGTTCTGCACTTTATTCATTCATTTTTGTTTAATGGACACACCTTAAGATACATGTGAAAGTGAGGTTTTTCTCCAATGGGGAAATTATTTGCAAAATGTCCAAAAAACAATAGCATATTGGAAATCATTTCTTTGCCTTTTGTCATCTCACAAAGTAATCGTAAACGAAAATCAAGATTTTATTTTTGGGCAAAATCGAACAGCCCTAGTCGAACGTTGCTGTGAGGCGGTAACAACTAACCACGGGAGGAGCAAAGGAATGCCGACTCATCGTTAACTGCTGCAACAGCAATCAGACATGTGTGTGTTCTGCTCGATGACGGGGGATATCCATAACGTGAGCTTGCAGTGCACCTCTCTCGCTTGCTGTGGTCGTGCAGCTTTGTGTCCGAGTCTTCCAGAGCTGCTCTGCATTTAGAGTGAAATAGCTGTAGGCCTGTGTTATTATGTTTGATGAACCCCAACATTGAGAATCAGCAGCTGGAAATAGATCACATGATCATGTGCACATGCACAAAATGAAACTTGCACTTTCCATCAGCAGCCTCTGTGGTTCAGACACATGGATGAGATAGTCCTCCTCATCGGCACACTCGGTTTAAAACAAGACAGTTCTCTTATCTAGTCTCTCAGTCAGCTGTAGTTACTCTGACCAATGAAAGATGGAAGGTCATTCATTGACACGGACCGCCGATGGGTCAATGTAGGATTTATCACAGGTCGTGACCTCACAACAAGGATCATGGTGAATTTCCATTATCGGGATAATCGTTAATATCAGTGACTTCAAGACGCCGTTTAGCTGCTATGATGGTAGAACAATTTAAATGTTAAAAATACTGGATATAAAAATGAATTTTGTAAAAATGAAATCATCTTTTATTTATGCAGGGAGAACTTATGATTCATGATCATCTTATTTGAGAATATTTGATTGTTTTCACTAAAAACGATGAGTCTCATCAGTGAAGCAAAAAAGAATATTTGATTTATAACAAAATGTAAAGTGATTCCAGGATGGTTTTCAGCCATTTTAGAGTTTTAAGAAGATTTTGATGATTATCAGGATCATATCGTGAATTGCAATTATTTTGGCATCAACATCAAATCTTCATATTGTTCCATGTCTCACAATGACTACTGATTACATATAGACTTGTGAGTGATGATTAGCTGCTGCATACTGGGCGATATTCATTTTACACATTTTATTAAATGTCAACATGTTATGTCCTCTATGGGAAATATTCTATTCAATCAATGTTTTTAGCTTGTTCTGACACTGAGAGATGGAGCAAACGGTTGTAAAGCAGGGAGGGATGTAGAGGCAGCACTGTGGTTTTCCCATTTCTTTATCTGTAAAACAGGACACTAAATTGAAACTACAATATAAGGAAGCACGAGTCGGCAGTAATGTATAGTGCAAAGTCGTTTTGGAGCAATCTCAGTGTCGAGCGTTCAACTCAAGCCTTTTTGTTTGTTCGGTGTTGTGCAAGAGTTTGCTGCAAATGCATTTGGCAACAAGCGAGAAGTTTGAATATTGTAACAGATCACTAGAAAGTGCTGATGAGGAAACGATAGTGGAACGGAAATCCACATATCCTGACTCAGCAAAGCGATTAAAACAGCCCACGCAGTTCTGCCAACACACACACACACACACACACACACACACACACACACACACACACACACACACACACACACACACACACACACACACACACACACACACACACACACACACACACACGCGCATGTACACACACACACACACACACACGCGCATGTACACACACACACACACGCATGCACACACACACACGCAGACACAGTTGCATATTGTGAAATATGGTGTTAACAGCTAGAAAAACGCAATCCAAGTCTTTGCTAAGCTGTGCGTTGGAGGTGGCAGTCTCCACAGAGAGGTGCTAATTTATGGTGAGCAAAAAGAACAGCCTTTGCCAGCACAGTGTGTGTGTGTGTGTGTGTGTGTGTGTGTACGTGTGTACACGTGTGTACACGTGTGTGAGTGTGCACAGCCTGAATGTGGGCCAGCCAGTCATTATAATAGATTTCAACTTGAAGATGTGTGCAGCTGCAGAGTCTGTGCATCTAAGCTAAAAAACATATTTCCTCATGTGTTCTCTCCTCACGTGGTTTCTAAGGGACAAGGACGCAAAGAAAAGACTTGGGATGTGCTCCAGGTGAGAGTATAAACCTCGGTGGTCTGTGGTTTTATCATTCTGGAGGAAAGCCAGTGTTGTGTGTTCCAGCAGGTTTTTGTTTTTATTGTCTGCAGAGAAATTCAAATGTTAAATCTAACAAAATGGTTTGTTTCTCCTTCTTGTAAATTGAAAAAATCAACAGTATGCTGGTCCATTCTTCCTTCAAACAAGTCTCTTTTTGCTTAACATGTCCAGCCATCCTTCCATACCTGCAACCATCTTATTCAAGTCACATTCGTCACATTCCTCTTATATGGTATATGGTCCTGGAGGAGCCTGTGTATTTTGGACATGTCCCGCCTCAGGTCAGGTCTGGATTATATGAACAAAGTGGACCAGTGAACATTGCTACAGCCTGCAGCCATCGCTGTGAGTCACAGCTTTGCAAATCACTGCAGGGAGACAGTTTTCCTGCTTTGCTAACATGAAAGTGTAATGTACAGCAGAGTGGTAGAGTTACAGTTATATTATAGTGATAGTTTAACCTTTAGATGTTCGCAAATACATCTTGAGAATGAATAGCACATGCAAAGTTCCCTCCTCAATCATCACTGAAATATAATAAATAAGCCTTTTGCCACAACTCACCGTGAGATTGCCAGGCAACCGACAAAGAGCCCAGGCACCAAAACTACTTTTACACGTTGTTTTTTGGTAGAAATTAAACAGTTCAGATGCAACGTGGGGAGCGGTAGACTTTAGAGGTGCTTCTAGATGGATGTTGTTACCCAGATCCAGGCTAGCAGTTTCCCACTGTTTCAAGTGTTTATGCTAAGCTAAGCTTCAAAAGGTGGCTCCATATTTTTCATACAAACATGAGTGGTATCTAACATCTCATCTTACCCTCTGCAAGAAAGTGAATAGGCATTATCTCTAAAGTATTAGCCAATTAATTTAACTGTGTGATCTTCTGCGATAGTTTGGGTGTATGGTCTTTTATACTTTAATGATCTACTATAAACTATATACAATATAAATGTTAAAATATATGACATAAATGATCTAATTCAAATAAATGATAATATATATGCATCCCACACATTTGACTTTCCACCCCTCTCCCAGGTGTTTCAATTCCCCTGATTCTCCTCCCACATGATCAAATTTCAAAATCCATCCACTTTATTTATGAGAAATAGAGTGTCACTGCTGTTTGCTCTGATTGTGTTTTTATAAATTACATATGATTCCATGTATTCATCAGCTGTGTGGAGCAGAGAGCGGCGAGCGGACACACAAGCAGAAAAAGAAACAAACAAGCAGACAGATTATCTCTAGAGAAAACAGCAGAGGTGCAGAATCCCTTGTTGAACAGTGCTGAGAAATGTGCTTCTGGTGCAAACAGCCAGGCTGCTGCACGACGACTGACATAGCAACTGACATGAGCTCCAACAGTGGAGACATTTCACTTTGACACACAAGCATCGTACCTGATCCAGAGCCCGAGGTGGTCATGTCATAGATGAGGTCCTTCAGCGTGGTTCCCACGGTGATGAAGGGGTGGTCCATGGAGGGGTCCTCTTCGTTGGGCACCCGATGGTGGTGGTGGTGATGGGCGGCACCCCCGGCCCCAGGACCTCTGTGGCTGTGGCAAACATAAAACGCCAAGACCAGCAGCAGGCAGAGCACACACACCGGGCCGGCAATCACGGCTGCAAGGGCCACGGGGCCCAGGGGAGGCGTCCTCACAGTGGGGACTGAAAGGAGACGGACACAGACAGTTAGGACACGACCAGTGAGTGGAGTCGGGTACATGTGGCTCCGAGATCAACATGTGAGAGATCAACACAGGCCAGAAACTGTTGGCTGGCAAGTGCGAGGGCTGCTAGCCACGAGCCAGGAAGCACACACACACACACACACACACACACACACACACACACACACACACACACACACACACACACACACACACACACACACACACACACACACACACACACACACACACACACACACACACACAGAGGGAGAGAGTGCTCAAGCATGGTATGCTTCCTCGGCCCTGGCACGAAGGGAAGAGGTGGATTTGAATATGGGACAGTTTAGGACTGAAACGGTTACTCGAGTTACTCGACTATAAAAAATGCTTGAGGCAAAAGCTCTGCCTTGAAGCTTCGTTAAATTCCTTTTCCTTTAATTTTCCTTTTTCCCCCACAGCATACAGAGATGAATCACCGCTGTCTAAGCCAATCAGAGGACGGTCGATGCAATCGTGCTTCGGCATGGTACGGATCAACTGCCCCTGGTGTGAGTGCACCCTATATCATAGCAGGTAGGGCTGGGAATATCTTGGCACTTCACGATTCAATGAAGATTCAGAGGTCAACAATTTTTTGTGTACATTTCCATGAATTATTTGAAGAAAAAAAATTCAATCTGAGGTTGCTAGTCAAAGTTTGCTAGTCACCTCCTACTTTTGTGATAATCATTTGAAGAAAATCAACAGGTTAATTACCTTCTCTAATATTTTATCATTATTATCATTTTACAGGCGATGAGAGAAAAACAGTATACTGTAGCCTATATACAAATATTTCAATGCAGTAATCAATGCAGCTGCATTTCAACACATCACGGCGTAGCGGTCTGTGGTCTCCCGGCGCTGTGTGATAGTATCTTACGTTTCATACAGAGAGGAACAAACTAAACTAGAGACTGACCGTGGAACAAACAACAAGGTCGCTGCCGTATTTATGCCGAGACGACGTTATGCTCAGTGTTTACGTAGCCGCTACGGTGTTAGCCTAGCTTAGCTCTGTGCGAGCAAAACAAGTATTTTTACGGATCTTTATCCGTAAATTGCAATTAAACCACAACGTGGTTTTTTGATAGCGACAGCTGCTGTGAATGCAGCTTGATGAGAGTCACCGATCCCCCTCCGGGTATGAACTCAGACAGGACGCCGTTTAGTTTCCCGGTGTGTCTGGGACTTCCACAACATGTACAAAGCAGTAATAATGTTTTGTCATTCATGGCCAAATAAACCCTATCGGTGTAAATGCAGCGGGTGCCGTGTCTCCTTTATGTGCAACGTTCCGTAAACAATACGGAATACAAATAATTGATTTGTGAACCGATTCAGAATCGTCCACGTCCGCATCGCGATGGATCTAAGAATACATTTTTCCCCAGCCCTAATAGCAGGTGTATTGCTGAGGAGCCAAGAAAGTATCAAGTGTGAATTTGCATCACAGGCAGAGCATTCAGCCCATTCTGTTAAACTGTATACTGACGTTAAACCCAAGTTGAGTACGCCTGTGGACACATTTCACATTTAATTTAAGATACCGTCACTTGAATGTGTGGATTAGCAGAACAAAAGCAAACTGGAGGGTGAGCTAAAGAAATAACTAATGCTATAGAGTGTCTATTGTTGTGTAAGTGACCACACACTCCATTGTAGATTATAAAAGTATAATAATAAAAGTGCATGGCCACTGAGTTTAAGTAAGGTTCGGCCCAGTTCAGGAACAATCAACAGGTCCGAGTCTTATAATGGAGGATTACACAATCAGAAGTTTTCTTTTGACTCCCAGCTGGAAATTGGATTACATTTAGAAATATTTCTGAGATGTATTTTTCCATCCATCCATCATCTACCGCTTATCCCCGGTCACGGGGGGCCTGTCTATCACAGGGCTGACATGTAGAGACAGACAGTCGGGCCATTCTCTGGATATTTGGATGCTTTATGAATCCTCTAATACATGACACCCAAAAGTTTCATATCTAATTGTGCAGAAAAGTGTCAGCTACAATTCTTATATCAGTTTTTTGAAGAGATATACGACCCTAAAGTCAAAGCTCCTGCATTAAGCTTTTCTTGCCACATGTGAAGCACGTTGGTGCACCATCCAAGCCATCGAGGCAACGTAAGACCTTCACACAAACATCAACACAAGTGTGAGTTGGTTTTTACCTGGGAAGATCTCCAGATCGGGCTCTTTGTTGCAGTTGTCAGTGTTACAGCATATGGGGTAAATCCCTGTGTCATGCTTGACAGACGGAGCACAGATGAAGGGCCGGTCTCGCGGGATCAGTTCATTCTCGTGCACACACTGGCGCTGCTCGGTGGTAATGCGGCTCCCCGACTTGCGGATGGCGACGAAACAGACGCCATCTGTTGTGCAACTGGAGTTGGCACTGCAGCGGTCGCAAACACACTGGAGGGCTGGAGGGAGAAGAGAGAGGGCGAAGAGTTATAACAGAGGCTTGAAATGTCAAAGTAGATATCTGCACAATTCAAGAAAAGGTCACAAAGGTTTAGAACATTGATTGGACCAAAACAAGTTGAAATCTCTGCCTTTAGTGTTCAGGCCTACAACATAACATAGTGAAACTGATAAGAGCATCTCAAATCCCAGTGGCTGAATACATTTAAAAAGAAGGAAGGAAGAGAGCGAGAGAAGGGAGGGGGGGGGGCTAATTAAACACATCACCATGTCATGGACATAAATGGAAATGGGTTGTTGTGGGAAGCTGAACAACAACAACAACAACTTATTTATTTATTGTGAGCTACATCATAGGGGTAGATGTGTAACTAATGTTGGGACCTAACCGTTAGGACTACACCATGCGGCCAGGACAACAGGACAAAGGGGGTTAAAAACTACACCGCCATTTTAGTTTCACATCTCACCCAGGTGAGTGCCTATTGGCTGACAATCTTCAGAGAACCCCGGGGGGTCCCCTGGAGCGGCCTGAGCTTTATAAACCGAAGCCGACTGGAGAACGCTCGCTCTCTGACTCCTACTCTGGCGTCTCTCCCCACAACCGGCGCAACACCACGTTGCAACGGGAGGCGACCCCTCCTGCAGCGCACTGCTGCAACAAGAGGAACCAAGCCGGTTCCTGCCTTCCAGCTACCAGACGCTGTCTGAAGTAAGCTGACTAAATCGCCAAGCCGCGATTATATCGCCGCTCGTGGAAGGAGGAAACACCAACTGTTTTCTTAAGTTGAGTTTGATCAACGAGAGGAAACCCGCTCCGCTCTCGTCTGGACGAAGCCGACTCATCACGTCCCCCGCTGACGCACGAACTACCGCCGTTACGGAACGCCATCATCGTCTTACGCAACGATACCAGTAAGATGCTATCAGTCTGGGCAGAGACACAAGTGATAGTGTAGGATATGCTTGTAATTCTTGCTAACGTGTTTTAAGTTCTGATCGCGGACCGCCGAGTCCGTTGGTTCATGTGCTGCTGTATTTGAATACTGATCGGGTACCCACGCAGCTGGGTTGATTTCTGTAACAGTGTTTTCGACTAACCTCCGCCATATTCGCGAGCTCAGAAAGCCTCTACTATCAGTTAAAAGACCGGTCTCGTGGAATAAACGCCAGTTCATTCACTCGAGCCCGTGTGATAGCGGCACGCCTTCTGGGACTCAGAATATCGCTAGCGCATTCTCTCTCTTTGTTTGTGTCCCGCTAACACACACACACACACACATACACGCCGCACACACGTGTCCTAAGCCAGCTGTTCCCGGCGGACGCTAGGGACATAGCTACATCTGGTGGCTACATACGGCTCTCTCTCTCTCTCTCTCTACTCCATCGGACGCCAGTGGCTCCGCCCCTGAACGCTGCGAGGAATAGTTCCATCTGGTGGCCGCCCATAGCTCTCTCTCTCTCTCTCTCTCTCTCTCTCTCTCTCTCTCTCTCTCTCTCTCTCTCTCTCTCTCTCTCTCTCTCTCTCTCTCTCTCTCTCTCTCTCTCTCTCTCTCTCTCTCTCTCTCTCTCTCTCTCTCTCTCTCTCTCTCTCTCTCTCTCTCTCTCTCTTTTCCCTGATCCCAGGGGGGTGCCCCGTTTATTCATGATTATATCATGATAATATATGAAATATAATTATTAATATCGATAATCATATTGACATTAATAATTAGCTGTTGATAACCAAATCTGCTCCTGCTACAACCCCAACACTAATATCATCCTAATTCTAATATAATATAATAAAATCATAGAAACGGCGCTGCTGTCGAAAGAGATACCGGTATTTAGAAATTCTATTTGGTGACATGAACATGAATCTTCCAACCAGATATTGACAGCATGTCCCACAGCTTTGAGACCAGCTGTCCCACAGCTAATAAAGTCACATTTATTCACCAATATCCTGGATCATTTATTTCTGTCCCAAACTAAAATTTCCAAATATCTAATTTCCTCATCAAGATAAAGATTCATCACTTAAGTGCACAGTGCAAAGATTTCATTCCAGTAACTTATTCAGGAAATGCTAGCAAACAAGGCCATTACATAACTAAGAAGAACTACACAACCAGCATGAGAATGGTATCAGTAGATTGACTCAGTAAAATGAGAACAGCAGGCTACATGGAACTCATGGAATTGTCTGTCTGTGAATACCAGACAGACAGAGCCGTGAATACACAACAAGAAAACAACAGCAGCGGTGAGTGTGTGTGTGTGTGTGTGTGTGTGTGTGTGTGTGTGTGTGTGTGTGTGTGTGTGTGTGTGTGTGTGTGTGTGTGTGTGTGTGAGCGAGCGAGCGGAGAATGAAAAGACAGCTCAAGTAGTGGAGGACAGGAGACGGCTAAATAAAAGCCAGCTGACACTCGTCTCCTGACTCAGCCTGGGAACAGACATGACACACACACACAACACACACACACACACACACAGCCCTGTGTGTCTAGACTACAAAACAACTGGAATGTTCTACGTGTCGTGGTATGTCTTAAAGGGAACCTGCTAACAGGAAGTGGTGGTTCAGCGTCCTGCTGTGTAAGTGCGGTGATACTTACTGGCATACGTGGTGAAACAACACAGTTTAGTATGTTGAGGTTGTTTAGGAGGCCATGTTCTTGTAGATTATGATTTGATGAAAGGTGTTTGTATTTGTTACAGAGAGGCTAATCCACAACCCTTTCCCATGGGACCTTATTTTGAAAAATATGTGTACGGTAGTCAGCAGCAAGAGACAAATAATTATCTTTTTTGAATTGAATTCATTGTGCCATGAATAACACATGATGTTGATCTAATTGAAAGGTCATTTTACACATGAAGAAAGTTGCAATTTGTAGTGTAACTGTTAAAGTAGAAGACTGGAAATAAGAAAAAATAAAGGAAGAATCCGATACAAATTTTAGTGTCTATTATCTAGTATCCATTTTTTGACGACCCTAGTAGAAAGAGGGTGAAATATGATCCACAAAGTCTAGTTCAAGAAAGAAATCCATGAATTTGACATGGATTTATGATGGCCTGGTACACAGTAGATTCCTTAAGAAAATGAAGTCACTTTATTGCCAAACATTGAAGCTTCTTTTCTCGATTCTTTGCATCGGGGCAAAGGATTTGCAATCGCCCACGCAGACCGCAGGGGTCAGGTTTGCGATGCCAAAAAGTCAAGTCTTAACATTTAACAGCCAAATCTGATTCAAACCAAAGCATTCTGATTTGGGTACAGCCCTAGGTAACATGTGATAACGTTGTTTTGGTGTCTCTGGTGTCCTCCACAGCCTGTTCAGACTGAAAACAACAGTCTGTCATCTCAAGTGTAACATATTGTCTCACTTTGTACTCGCGTTGTGGTATCCATCCATGCAGATAGAAAGCTGTGGTTGTATTTGTCCAGCGTTTGTGATAGATTTCCCTCCACCCTAATCCAATGCAGGTGAGTGATATATTGTGTGCTAGTGCAAAATCACAATTTGTTAGAAGTCATTTGAACGCCATGCTGTGGTGCTTAAGCTGTATTTCAGAATGTCCAATTATGGCTGCAACAAGCAATTGTTATTTTTATTAGCAATTCATCCGTCAATTTGTCTCTAAACAGTCAGGAAATTGCGGACTCGCTATTCAATATTTTTCCCGAGTTCAATTTTTACAGTGGTAACAATGTCCTTGATACCCAGGTTATTTCACAGATTTCTATAAGAACTATGCTCTTCTGCAGAAACAGTGCCTATGAAAACTGATAATGTTGGGGTTTTTTCTGGGCTTTCCATTTGTCAATGTCCAGGTTAGAACGTATACGTCTGCTAAACACAGTTTTATATATAAATATAAAAATATGACTGCGTTAACTTGTATCTTGAACATTGTGTCAATAATCCTGAGCACTGATCATTACTGAGCCGGTTGAATAAATGTTACAACTCCTCAACACCTAAGCAGTGTCTTGTCTTGCTTAGCCTGAAGTCAGGTTCAATTCAGGTGGACTGACCTGGTGGACGAACATAGAGCTGCAGGATCCCAGAACAAAACTGACATTGCAATATTGTATTTTCTGCAATTTGATGCACTTTGCACTCACTAAATTAGGATTATAGATTGACAGAAAATTTAGTTTTTGAGTAAAAATGTATTCACAAACACTAGTTATATATATATTAAATAAAAACTCCCGCAAAGCAGGTTAATCAGACAGACTCCGTGCCCCGCCCACTCTGGACCTGGTTGACTGTTCCTCCCTCAGGGAGAAAGGGTGGAGCGAGAATTTAGGAAGTGGCGAAGTCATGGTGAGGGCTGCTGTAACGCTCACAGTCAGATCCACGAGTCACCTTCAACCCGGGTCTTTAAACCCGCTATAATGTAGCCGGTCGCAGCGCACCATGACTACTGGGGAGAGGCTCCTCCCACAAAGGAGAAAAATATAGTTTCCCTTAGTTTCAAGAAGCAAAATAGTTGTAGCGTGACATGTGTGACTGTATTTGTCAACATCACACATCCTGTGACATGACTATTGCATATCTCAAGTGCAAATCTCAATGTCAATGTAAATAAAAAAAGATTTACCCCAAGCCTAATTAAAGGGTTTGTACAGTGATCTCTGCAGATGCTCCATGTAAAAGTGCTCTAATCTGCAGTTCATGCAGAGAAATACTTGCTGTGCTGCTGAGACAAAGACTGCAGTCTTGATAAAAAATTCAGAGACTTCACCCTCAGGAGAGGTTCAGTTGTTTTATTAAAAATATCCAGTTGTTTGTTTGGGGACTAAACATGCACACTGAAATTGGAAATCTCTGCAGGTGACTGCTTTTTAATAAAAACTCCGATCAACCAGCTACACCCACGCTACCTCTGTAATGGAAGAGAAACAGAAGGAGATAGGAATGAGGAAGGATTTGTTGCCCTATTTAATAACAGAAGTAATGGGTTTGTCTGTCTGTCGCTGACTCATCTGTTGTGATGAGTGTGAAAATACCAACAACTGCTGTCTACATCTGTAGCCCTGTCCGTCTGGTTGTCTTCTGCACGCTGACTCAGTGAACTGGAAGAGCCCTAGTCTGGTCCCATCTTCACTCATCACCACAACCTGCATGTCACAACCTGTGTGTGTCCTTTGAAGCCTTTTGTTGTATGTGGTTCACAGAGATTATCCTGTTGAACAGCTGAAGAGGAAAATACGATGAGCTCATTCCTTTTCAGGCATGGACGATGTCACATTGGTGGCTTCATCCAGTTTCACATCCCCTTCGAACCAGGTGGTCATAATTCAAGGGAAGCTAATTGGTGGCATGGCAGTGACCTGTGAATCACAAGGTGGCCCCCTTTTTACAACCAGGAGTCGCCCCCTGATGGCCAGAAGAGATAAAGCAGGTTTAAGGAACTACTGTTTGGCTTTACTGTTCAGAGCAGGAGGTTGCTGCCTGGGCCAATCAGCTGAAGGAAATGCTAGTGCGCTTAATCAACGGGTTCATGGGTACAGAAGATCACAAAGATTGAGCTTGCTTTATACTTGGAAGTCAAGCTTTTTTAGCATCACGTGTCACTGAGCAGCTTTAATAGGAATGTACGGAGCGACGCCTCCAGCTCTGTGTCCAGGCCTCTTTCTACATCCATGGGTCAGACCGAATGTAGCCCACTAATCTGAAATGTTGCTTAGACTGACGCCAGGCAGCCAGCCAGCCAGACTAAACGGACCAATAGACTGCTTTGCTGCTCCCAAGGCTGTTCTGGCCTACTTAAATATGAAGTGTGTGTGTGTGTTTTCCTCTGGGAGGTGGAGGTGTTTGGACAGAGTATTGCTTTAGTTACACAGCATGCATCCGAGTGGGAGTTTGTGCCTATCAACAGGCCAGCGGTGTGTGACGGGAGAAGGCTTTTCACTAAAGCTCCTTTTCCACCGGCTGTTTAAGACGGGAATGCCGGCCCATATTGACTGATGCACCTTCCAAACAAATGAATTCACCACGATCGCCTTCTTGAGAATAATTATTTGATCGTGAGCTGCAGAAAAATGATATATGGTGCCATCCCTAACGCAGATGCTGTGCTATTACATGCCACCGCGATTAAAGTCACACACTTTAAGCATTACGGTAGCAGCTTCGCTTGCGGTTGAAGAGTCGTGTAAATGTGCGAGACGATCAAAAGTTCCCCTTTCATAGTTGATCGGATTTTTGACGTTAACTGAACGTGTCACACGGCCGACTTCACCGCGGCCGGTCACGTGACGTCTCTCTCATTCCTCAAAGCCGGGATGCTTTGTAAACGGAGTATTACACCACAAAGCAAAGCGCTTTATAAACGGTGCGATTGCTGCATATTTTTGACTCTCCTTTCCGCGATTACGGTGGAATCTTCTGTGTTAAGAGGCCTTAAGTATCTAAAATGTTGACTTTTCTAAAGTAAGCATTTTCTTCTTTTGTATATTTAATAAAAGCAAAATCTTTTTTATTCAATTACTAGACAAATCAATAGTATGATCTGTACTGTAGAACACGAAGGTTACTGCACCCCTATCACAATGAGAAATGAGGTGCAAAAGTTTAAATATTCAGTATGCCTGTATAAAAAATCTCTCTTCAAAACAACTCAAGTCAATGTCATGGAAAGAGAAGATGGTCGCACTCTGGAGCCCTGAAGAAAGCACAATTAGTTTGGACTTCACATATGTCATTCGTCTCCATGGTAACTACCATCTCCACCTTTTAACGGTGCAGGGCAGACCTCCAACCACAGTAAGTGACCTGGTACTTGCACCCAGTCCCATATCTGGCAGCCTTTAGAAACATGCCGAAGTCCACTTCAAACCGCATCGTGGAGCCGTCCTAAAGCTCACAACAAGTCAGGCTGCTCCCTCCCCTCCATGCTTTAACGTCACCAGGCTGTGAAATAGACTCCAGAGAAACAATGGGATCGGGAAGAGCGTAGAAAGCTGACCAGTTGTACATTCGTGACATTTTAATTCATAGATGGTCAGATGATTCAGAGAATCTCCTTTTCTTCACCTTGTTACTCTGAACTCGTTTACACAGAAGATTGCGCCGTAATCACAGAAAGGAGAGTCAAAAATATGTCTCGATTGTACCGTTTTTAAAAAACTGCAGCGTAATGCTAATAATCATGATTTAAATTAGTGATTCATTTGCAAATTAATTTCCTGACAATAATTGACTTTAAAATGACAGAACATTCTAATCAATTGATTATTATTATTCGTTCTGGATAACCAGAAAACAATAGGGGTGTAACGGTACATGTATTTGTATTGAACCGTTTCGGTACGGGGTGCTCGGTTCGGAGCGGAGGCGTACCGAACGAGTTTCCATACGGACATATTAAGTAGAGGACCGCATGTGTGGAGCATGCTGCAGCCGCACATGCGCAGTTGCGCACACCGCGACACAACAAACGGCAGTAGTAGCGGACGTCATGGCTAATGCCGCTAGCGTTGGCAACAAGCCAGAGTTGGAGGACCCTCCCGCAACATTAAGGTCTCCCGTTTGGGAACACTTCGGCAAAGCGGTGAGATATAAACAGGGACAAAGAGAGGTTGATAAAACCAAAGCGGTTTGCCGACATTGTTTACGTGAGGTCGGGTATGTTTCTGGCAACACGTCAAACCTCCTGACGCATTTGAAACGGCACCACCCCCACGTGAACATCGCGACAACGAGGAGAAAGACGTTAGTGCAAACACAGCTCCCCTGCGCATTTAAACAGCCTCTCCCTGGTGAGTCAGATCGGGCTAAAGCCATAACAAATGCCGTTGGTGTTTTTATAGCTGCCGATTTGAGACCGTTTTCAGTGGTAGAGAACGCTGGCTTCAAGCACATGTTAAAGGTAATTGAGCCCCGATATCAATTACCTTCTCGCCCACATTTTAGCCAGAAAATCATACCGGGCCTTTATGAAAAAACAAAATCTGCTGTTACCCAAGATCTGTCCTCTGCATCTGCCATTGCACTCACAACAGATGGATGGACATCCAGAGCTACAGAGAGCTACATAACTGTGACTGCCCATCACATCACCCCTGAGTGGACTTTAGCAAGCCATGTTCTGCAAACTCGGCCCATTTATGAACAACACACCAGCGCAAATCTAGCAGAGGGACTTAAGGGGACTGTGTTGGAGTGGAAGCTCGAGAGGCCAGGAACAACAATTACTGTCAAAACAGACAATGCAAGGAACATTGTAAATGCAGTAAAAGAAGCTGGTCTGGGCCCCCAAATTGGATGTTTCGCTCACACAATAAATTTAGCTTCACAAAAAGCAACAGGACTCAACCAAGTGTTCAGAGAGCTAGGTAGAGTGAGAAGGATTGTCTCTTTCTTTCACCGTAGCTCAACAGCTGCACACATACTTGAAAGCAAACAGGAGATGCTCAATGTACCGAAACACACCCTTATTCAGGATGTCCCCACTCGCTGGAATTCCAGTCACGACATGCTGGAGAGGTACCTGGAGCAGCAAGCAGCAGTGTACTCGGCACTGACAGAAAAAGTCATCAAGAAACACAAAGATATAACCACACTGTCTGACCAGGATGTGAGGATGGCAGAGGAGATAGTTGAGGTCCTTAAACCACTAAAAACCATCACTACACTGATAAGCACTGAAGCCACACCTTCAGCTTCTATGATCCTGCCCCTCAAAACCACAGTGCTGAAGTCTATGGAACCCAGTGAAGAAGACAGTCCAACTGTTAGTCAAGTCAAGGCTGCCATCAGAGACAACCTTGAGGACCGATACTCTGATTGTGAAGACTTCCTCCACAAATGCACAGCCCTTGACCCCAGGTTCAAGGCCCTACCTCATGTGGATGATGCCTGTCGTGACAGAATCTATAACAGCCTCATCACAGAGATTGTGTCAATGGAAGAAAAGGTATTATAATAATAATAAATCTTTTTTAATTTGAAACAAAGAAACTGGTGTTAATAGTACTCATTAAATATTCATACATTTTTTGTCATTTTATTTTGCAGAGTGAGGAGGCCACAGGGACATCAGCAGCCAGTTCATCCTCAGGAACAGGGGCACCTGAATCATCTCCACCTGTCAAGAAGTCTGCAATGGCTGAACTGTTCGGTACACTCTTCAAGACTCAGGTGGGAGACAAGCCTACTTTGCAGCTGGTGAAAGAAGAGGTTACCTCATACAAGGCAGTCAACTGCATTCCACTGGATTCTGACCCACTTCTGTGGTGGAAGACCAATGAGCCCATCTTTCCTCTTACTGCTAAGTTAGCCAGACACTACCTCGCCATACCTGCTACCTCCGTGCCCAGTGAGAGGGTATTTTCCACAGCTGGAGACATTGTAACTGCAAGCAGGTCTGCTCTTTCTGCAGACAATGTGGATAAGCTGATTTTTCTGGCAAAAAACATGAAGATTGAGTGAAAGTCATCAGGGCTAAAGATTGGGGGGGGAAGTAAAAGTTAATCTGAGCAACTGTTTAGTGTTGCAAATGTTCAATTTTGCACTCAGGAAAGATTTGTTTTTAAAGAAACAGTCTGAGCCTTATTTATGTTATTTAATCTGAGCTGTTATTTTTATTTATTTTTTAAATTAATATTTTAAATACTTGTATTTATATTTTTGAGCAGCATTCTAGCTCCAGTGCATGTTCCTACTGTTAAAAGCACAAAAGTAATAAAAAACTAGCACATTTATATTTTGCATTTTGTTTTCTTACTGTACCGAAAATGAACCGAACCGTGACCTCAAAACCGAGGTACGTACCGAACCGAGATTTTTGTGTACCGTTACACCCCTAGAAAATAACTAATTAACTAATCGACTAATTATTCAGAACTTATTCTGTGTATTTTAATTAAAAAGCCACTGCAGAGCTTCTATCTGACTCTCGATCTGTGGCCCAGAATTCCTCTGTAGTGTCACATTTTTGAGTCGACGAGGAAGTGAATGCATATCCACTGGAGGTCGGGTCTATGCTGGATGCTTACGGCTTCATTTCCACCGCATTGAAACATCGTTTTGTAGCCGCGTTACGCATTGTGGATTGTTGGCTGTGTAGTATCCCGGCAACAGAGGAACAATACACGACAAAGCCGGCCGTCAGCAGGGGCTGAACCACATTAATCCCTCCATCCACCCCTCCTCTCTCTTGCTCGCCTTTTATTAGCATCCTGCCTCCCTCCTTTTGCCCCCCCCCCCCATCTCTGACCCCTCTCATTCTTACAACAATAGAAGGGAAAATGCTGAAACGGGTGTCAGGAATAAATAAAAGAAGAAGAAAATCTACACGCTGCAAGTCAATATTTCAAGATACAAGCATGAAATGAATTCAGTGTAATCTGCCGGGCTGTGGTTTTGTTTGCATCCAAGCCCGGTTAGGGATTGAAACTGTGTGCCTACAGCGAAGGGGTGAAGACATTACTCTGGAAGCTGTGTAAGCGCCTGCAAAAACCATGCAAATCACCGTCTGCAGTGAATGGAGCTGGATTTACACCGGGATGTTGGAGATGGGATGTTTCTTTCAGTGGCCTGCTCACAGGAATGATTTGAAAAGGATACCCAAGTGTTGGGTCTACAAGTTAAGTCTGGCGATCTATGTTTGAACTGCTTTTATGTAATTAAAATTGTTCAAATATGATCCCACTTTGCTTTTCCTGCTGTCACAATGCCCACTGTGAAAAAAGCACAAGATTGGCCATGACTGATCCACTCTAAATATAATCTCTTTGTCGCTGTGATAACATTCAGCATTGTTCATTTTAGTGGGATGCTGACTCAGACTGTAGTGCTCTAGTGTTGGCATATTATCCTGTTAATTGTCAAATATGCTTAAAACTCTGAAAATGACACTAAATCATACAGGAATCACAAATATCGTTATTGTGTCACAGATTAGACATGTAATCTTGAATATGATGATCATAAATCATACGGTCTCCCTGCATTCTAAATTATATTTTAATATAATGTGTAATTGTATCCTGTTTATTTTTAATCTGGCTCTGTGTTCTACTTCTTTACCATGATAACACAACCTAGACATCTTTTTCAAGTCACCCCCTGAAAATATTTTGGATTACAGCAATGATGAAGTTGTTAAACGAATGCATGTTTAAATGCCTTAAACATGCCTGCTGGGGACAATGAAGTGAAAGCAATGATTCTAAATCCAGCTGTCCTTTAACCAGCTGGCCCTCCCCGGCTTTCACTCACACTCCATCTCTGTGCAGTTCACTCCAATCTGCTTCAGCAATGGCAGAGGGGTGCTTTACACAGCCAGAGGGTGTGGATCAGTTTCTATCAAGAATTTAGGGCTCTATGATTTCCACGATGAGGAAAACGTGGACGGAATCGCCGAATCTGACAATGAAAATGGAATCAACTTTAAAACGCGGAATTCCGTGGAATTTGTCAAAATCTGGATACAATTTATAAAAATCTGTGTTTTCTCTAACATTATACCCACCCACCCACACAAACACACACCCACCCACCCACCCACACCCACACACACGTGTGATGAACTACAAACACAATCTCACAACTGAAAGTGAAACTTAAATATCGGCGAGTGGATCGACAGATGCGCTGACTTTAGACGTGGTGAACGTTGGGATTTGAAAAAGTGGGTGGTGTATTGCGACTCCTCCATAAATCATTGCACATACACTTGCATATTTATGCACATGTGTATGGTCTCTGAATGACAAGGAATTGGAATTAGAACTAATAGAATGTTTCTTCAATAAATTTCTTAATTTTGATTCTGATTTTTGATGGGAAAAAAATGCTATAAAATTGTAAAATAATTTAGAAAAATTACAACGGAAAACAGAATTTTGGAAAAAATAAAACGGAATCTGTAAAAAATTAAACGGATGTCATAGGGCCCTAAGAACTGGTTAGAGTCCGTCTCCACTGTGGGTCTGGGATCGTGTAGAAGGGTCGATCATAACACGTTCTGTGGAGCTAAACATGTCAGGGACATTTCTTCTACTGACATGGGAACAATTGTGTCTCATGCATTAGGTTGGCTGCTGAGGAATAGTGATCAAACGATCACTTGTTCTTCAGCTCCTCTTCCTTTAGAAGTCCATACAAAGCACATTTACCTTTTATCTTCTCAACATGGCGCCTCCACACTCAGCTCCACTCTCGCTAGCTTTCTTTGAGGCCGTGACAAACTAGTAGCAGGGCAGATATTTTGCTAATTTGTTTTTTATTGAGTAACTGGACTTTGACACTATATCACACTTAAAGGAAAACACCACCGCATTTCCATACTGGACTATGTTCTGCTCTGATGTTAGACGAGGTGATACATACCTCCCTCTCCTCTGTGCGTGCACTCAATGGCTCTTGCGCGCACTCCGCGCAGCGCTAATTTGCTAGCATGTAGCTTGTCCTTAGGATCCAAAGGGGGGTGAAGTTAGAAGCGACCAAGCACTTCCACATTGTCCCTATTTAAATACGGTTACGTGAGTAGTTACACGACCCAAGTTTGGTTACACAAAATGAAACATGCCAATTTTTCTAAGCGGATAACAAGGATAACTATATAGTATGGCGGAATAACAACTGGAAGCACTTCGACGTCGGCGCAGTAATATCATCACTCCGCTCCCCCTCTTACTTCCGTCAATAGAACCTACGTGACCTGCACGCCGCCGCCTGCACTACCTGTAGTAGTTTGTGCACAGTTGAGGAAGCATCAGGTTGTAGTAAGATAGTTTGTGAACAATCAAACATTGTGGTTATAACGTGCATCGTACAGGGTTGTGAAAACAAGCAGAAGGTATATAGTCCCGTCATGTTTTGAGTGATGATATTACTGCGCCGACGTCGAAGTGCTTCCAGTTGTTATTCCGCCATACTATATAGTTATCCTTGTTATCCGCTTAGAAAAATTGGCATGTTTCATTTTGTGTAACCAAACTTGGGTCGTGTAACTACTCACGTAACCGTATTTAAACTTTTGGCCGCCTGTGTGTCACGGCGGCGTGAGCGCATTGGAGGGAGCCGGACGCCGTTCGTCTGCTGATCCTCAACTGACTCTGAAGCCCCCACACGCAGAGTTTTACTTCGAGAAATTTTGTTTTTCTACTTTTCCCCTTTCCTTAAAGGAAAACACCACCGCTTTTCCATACTGAACTATGTTCTGCTCTGATCTTAGACGAGGTGATACATACCTCCCTCTCCTCTGTGCGTGCACTCGATGGCTCTTGCGCGCACTCCGCGCAGCGCTAATTTGCTAGCATGTAGCTTGTCCCAGTATATTCCTTAGGATCCAAAGGGGGGTGAAGTTAGAAGCGACCAAGCACTTCCACGTTGTCCCTATTTAAATACGGTTACGTGAGTAGTTACACGACCCAAGTTTGGTTACACAAAATGAAACATGCCAATTTTTCTAAGCGGATAACAAGGATAACTATATAGTATGGCGGAATAACAACTGGAAGCACTTCGACGTCGGCGCAGTAATATCATCACTCAAAACATGACGGGACTATATACCTTCTGCTTGTTTTCACAACCCTGTACGATGCACGTTATAACCACAATGTTTGATTGTTCACAAACTATCTTACTACAACCTGATGCTTCCTCAACTGTGCACAAACTACTACAGGTAGTGCAGGCGGCGGCGTGCAGGTCACGTAGGTTCTATTGACGGAAGTAAGAGGGGGAGCGGAGTGATGATATTACTGCGCCGACGTCGAAGTGCTTCCAGTTGTTATTCCGCCATACTATATAGTTATCCTTGTTATCCGCTTAGAAAAATTGGCATGTTTCATTTTGTGTAACCAAACTTGGGTCGTGTAACTACTCACGTAACCGTATTTAAATAGGGACAACGTGGAAGTGCTTGGTCGCTTCTAACTTCACCCCCCTTTGGATCCTAAGGAATATACTGGGACAAGCTACATGCTAGCAAATTAGCGCTGCGCGGATGTGCGCGCAAGAGCCATCGAGTGCACGCACAGAGGAGAGGGAGGTATGTATCACCTCGTCTAAGATCAGAGCAGAACATAGTTCAGTATGGAAAAGCGGTGGTGTTTTCCTTTAAGGAAAGGGGAAAAGTAGAAAAACAAAATTTCTCGAAGTAAAACTCTGCGTGTGGGGGCTTCAGAGTCAGTTGAGGATCAGCAGACGAACGGCGTCCGGCTCCCTCCAATGCGCTCACGCCGCCGTGACACACAGGCGGCCAAAAGTCGGCAAATACAAACTTCAAGCAGGTGAAGGAAAGGATACAAGCATTCACAGTGAGCCAGTAAATAACAAATCTGCCTGTTTCATTGCATGTGCATGTCATAAAATAAATTAAAGTTCATCTGCATGAGATATAAAGAAAAACAGGTAATAATTATCCACGTGATCACTATAAATAGTTCCCACTGTAACAGGATACATACACAATATTTAGTACATTACTTGTTGGGTTGGGTCTGCACATGAGATTTGTTGAAATAGACATTTAGAATATCACAGGACCAATATTTGAATATTAACTGGAATACATTTTACCACATATGTAAGCTAGATTGTTCCCACCTCAGGGAAGGTGCAGACGGAAATGAGTTACAAAATGTTAGCCACACAGATAAGCCACAGGACTGTGTCCAGTTAATGAATCATTCAAGAATAGAAAGGTGTGGTTTGGTGCACCAGAAGTAATCATGAAGGCGTCTCAGTAAACAGTCCCCTCATTGACTTCCAGTGTGTCCACTCGTGCTTGAGGTTGCATTGTTCTTGTTAAGATAAAAAGCTAATGCATCTCTTCCAAAGTTCAATGTACTCCAGCAGCTGTGTGAAACACACATTGTCAAATGCCAAAGCACTCAGAAGACTGTTTTAAATGTAAGTTCATGACGGGAGTGTTTGCAATCAATCTACATGCTATACACCATAATGCTGAGAGAAAAGGCCCTTTCTATAACAAAATAAAAAATGACCAGATATTAAAGCTTGTTGGGTGAGAAGCTGTTAGAGTTTACTTGAATATAGGATTAATCTGCCGATCACAAAACCCAATCGGGGGGGATAAATCACTCATCTATTGTACAGACTACTCTCCCACTGCTTACTGCTGAGTGTGTCCCTCAAACATGACGCCTAATAATGCTGCAACCCGCTCCACCTGCCAGGTAGGAGTGATGGGTGGGTCACTAAGATTAAGTCTTTGAGCTTTTTCTGTGGTAAATGAAAGCATCCGCGCTGACTGTGGCACACTAACATATGACAAAACAATCACCCGGATTAGATTTCATCAAACAGCTAATATTAGCCTCACATTGTATATTTGTGTAGCCTCCGTATCCACAACAGTCCCCTCCCACCAGCCGCCTCATGCATTACCTATGGCTCATGAGGACCTTGGACTGGACGAGGAGGACGAATGAGGCAAAGCCCCATCGATCAGCTGTTCTGTCAGAGCAGGAAGTTTCTAATGTGGGAGTGAGACTTAATGATAATAAGTAATACAATCTCTGCAGGTCCTGAAAGGTGACAAATATCAGCTGTCTGTGAAAGAGCTTCATGACAGTTAGCAGCTTTTGTGTTGTTTGTTGTCAAGCCTCCACCAGTGATGCAGTAGAAGTGTTTCATCTGTCACAGCTGATGGTAATTACTGGCTGTGATATTAGTGCAACATCCCTGAATGCCTTGCTGTGTTCTCAGTGATTCAGTGCAGTCGTACCCTCAGACTGTAAAACCATTGTGGTAACTTTACTTCAACTACACTCGATGTGTAATTCATAAATAAACTCTGACAACTGTGCAAAGGCCCTCGGTGACGTCGTAGGTCTACGTCACTCGACTGAGCAATGTTTGCCATTTGATCAGTCAGTTACTTGATTTCTGAAGTTATCGTCCAACTTGTTTGTGCTGTTTATCTGCCAACCACAATGCACACGCAACAGAGCATCTGTTAAAAGGCCAGGCGTGAACTGCAATCCGTCTCAATTAATATACATGTCTCCATGTAGCTGTAACTGGGATACAAAAACAAGGTCTGCACAGGTCCTGGGAGGCATGTAGTGCAGTAATTCCTCTAAATGAACCTGATGCCATTCTGCACAATCTGATTAGGGCTAAACAAGCCATTACTCTAACACTGTTGGGAAAAAGACGGGCGGAGAGGAAAAAGTGAAGGAAAGAAAGACAGATTGCCGCGGCCGAGCTTTAAGTGGCTACAGCGCATGAATGAAGCCCCGGGAGACACTTCAAATGAAAAGAGGATCAAGTTTAATCTAATACAACGACTCGCCACAGAGGGCAGGAGGGAAGGAGAAACGGCGAAAGACAATGGCTTCACGTTGCACAAATCAATAGCAATTCAATTCCACATCCCTTTGGAAAAAAAACAACAACTCACACATACCTTGGCAAACGTAGGCACAGCCTTGAAATGTCCAAGGCAGTAATTGAATTATGTAGCATTCAGTGCTCAGGCTGTGTGCAGCACAGAGAAGAAGAGGATCAAGCATTAAGTGCGGCGTCCCTCCAACCTTCTAACCCTGACAAGGTGAACCAAAGGGGCGCTGGAGCTGCAGTCGATTAGCTCATCAGTTTATCGGCAAAAGATTAATTGACAACCATTTTGACAAACGACCAATCCCGAGGTATGGGATCATTTCAAGTGAGTAGTGGGAGAAGGCGATAACATACGTGTCGGCTTTGTCCAGTCATATCCTAATCGCGGCACTAACGTAGTCAATGTGTCGGGTCAGTCCGGGTTCGGGCAGGCTCGGGCTAGATTTTCTGGGCCCGAACTAAGCTCTACTTCTCATTAGGTCGGAACCCGAAATACTGGCAAACTGCAGAAGTCGTGTTCTTCTTTGAGACCAAGTCACTCGGTGCGCGGCGCGACTCGACTCTCTCTCTCTCTCTCTCTCTCTCTCTCTCTCTCTCTCTCTCTCTCTCTCTCTCTCTCTCTCTCTCTCTCTCTCTCTCTCTCTCTCTCTCTCTCTCATATAAGTGGATTGCATTTTTTAATGACGGTATTGAAACTGATACCGTTGCTATTTTTAAGACCCGTGGTATACCTTATTACCGCCCAAGCCTAGTCAACAGTGTGAAGCGCTTTGGACAAAAGAAGGATTTTTAGTGTGCACTAGCAGGCTGCCGTCAGTAATTACAGAAATGACTCAAGGGTTAAAAGGTATCTCATTGAGTGTAGAGTGTAGACAAAGTCTGTGCTACAAAGTGGAGGCATGGAGTTCAAACGATGACAGGAATTAATAAAAATACTATGGTATTGCAATGGGAAATTTCACCAATACTAAAGATTAAAAGTCAACCTCAGCCAATGTTTTACAGCGTTATGGAAACAACATACCAGTTGACCGGCATGCTTCTTTACTATAATGTAATATTAGTCCGTGTTGAGGCCTGGGAATGATGGGACTGACCATGACATCAGTGATAAAGGACGCAGCAATTCTGTGATACACGATATAATGCAAAAGACAATCGTCTATTGTGATGCATCATGATATTGGTGTAACTGAAGAAGAAAAAAATACCCTTTAAGAGG
The DNA here is from genome assembly GCF_963514095.1 of Eutrigla gurnardus. Lineage (NCBI taxonomy): Eukaryota > Metazoa > Chordata > Actinopteri > Perciformes > Triglidae > Eutrigla > Eutrigla gurnardus. Next base: position 21,025,391 of record NC_139929.1, on the reverse strand, counting down.
CAAAATATAGGAAATATACCATGCAGACCAAAGACATCACAAGGGGACATGTTGTCCCACCTCTAGTCTGTTTTCGTGTTAAAGTATTCTCAGAAAACAAGATATAGGAGGGTTTAACTCAAGTCAGGGAAGGAAAAGTAAAAGGGTTGTGAAATGAAGGGAATAAACATCTATTTCACAGTAAAACTGGGATCGGATAATAAAAATTCAATGAAGCAAATATTGTTCATTTATTTATTCAAGTAGAAAAGTATTGTCCCTGGAGGGAAGCAAGTTGTCTCCGACGGCTTGAAACTAAGTCCTGTCTTAAAGCTCCACAAAAATAAACCTTGAATAAAAATCTCAGTTTGCTTTCCCTGAGATCTGAAAGATCACATTGCAAACGCCCGTCCTGAATTAAACAACGTTCCCAAATGAAGTTACTGATCTGTCACCCAACTCACTTCATCTGCAACCAGGATGCTCTGAACTGAAATATTTTACAGAACAAACATCTCCCCTTTAGATGAAGCTGCTGTCAAGTCAACCCAACGAGGACAAATAACACAAACTGGCAGCTTTTTTTTTTTCTTTTAAATTATAAAACACAAAGGCAGATGAGAGGCAGGACTTCACAGAAATTTCTCTCCTCATATAAATAAAATATCTGTGAGGCAAATATCCTCTTATGAACATGAAGAGCAGTGTTCAATGAATCATTTAAATAGGGTTTATACAACACAGATGATGGTAGATGATGACTTCTTTCTGAAGTCTCTGACTACGTCTGATATTAGAGGCTGCCAAACTAACTTGTTTGTCCAACTTTTTTCTTTAGCTGCAACTAAAATTATCCACTGCTCCTTTTGGAGGAGCAATAATACATTTAAGGCTGCTTTGCTTTTTTCAGTCCCCATGCATCATTTCTTAACACATTATATAACTTTAAAGAATAATCAGATGTGAAGGTAAATGTTTTTAGAGGACGCCATGCTGTGTCACAAAGGTTGCCCAAAGTGGAGGCTGCAAAGGCGTAATGTGTACGAGCAAGATTTTTTTGGTACAATAACCATCTCAGAAATAAATCTCACTTTCACAATATCAAATTATTATTATAAATCTAAATATGTTATATAAACTAAAGCATGCTAGTTTACATGTAAGCGCCACTGTAGCATTTCAAATTGATACATGATTATATAAATTATTTGATTGTTTTTCCACAAAAAATATATTCACCAAAAAACAATGCGTCTTATCTGTGACACAATAAACATTTTTTTCTTAAAGTCCCAGTCAGCAAGTCCGGCGGATCAAGGGCACTTTTGAATGATTTTGAATGTTTACAACTCTCACGCTCCTTCCCCACGACCACCGAGCTCCTCCCCCTCGACTTCGTGCCCTTTGAAATCCCTTAGATCACGCCACCTTTGAAACGCGGGTCCGATGTCGACTCTCATTTTATCACGGACACCGTCGCAATCTTTCTTTTTTTCCTTATTTTCCACCCGTGTTTTCTAGGGTTGTAAACGATAAACCGATGCGACCGGATATTCGGTTCAACAAGTGAGAGATACGGCTGCATCGGTAGCAGCCTCCTCAATCGATACGAATTATCAATGAATTCCTAGATAAATCGGTTACAGAGTCATGGATCGGGTATCGTGAGACTTTGAAGCGGTTGGGCATTACACCAGCGTCTCTAAAACAACGCGAGAGCTGAAGCTGCCCGCAAAACGCCGTAGCTGGCTAGCTTGTATGGGTGATAAACAAGGGACAACACAGAACATGACATTAGGGATGCAAATTATCGAGTAATTCATTAATCAATAGTTGTTTCATCTTATCGATCGATGATCGATTAATTGATAAGCGGCAATTCTTCTGAGAAGCTGAATTTCCCTCTGAATGGGTTCTATCTACTGTATACGTAACATAAAATGCTATCTTCCTTATGATATGAAGGAAAATGCAAATCATATTTTGAATAATTTCATTTTAATGCATCAATTTGGGGAATTTTGAGAACCAAAATATGACATATCGTTTCCTGACCAATTTCTTACAAACTGCTGGTACTGATCCAAATGTTGACATACTAAATGGGGTTGAGGAGTTTAAGCATTCAAGAAAAGATGAAAACAAAAATGACTAAAACACAGTGCTGAGCCTTTATACTATTAGTTTATTATGACTATTATTATTATTAATAATTAGGGGTGTAAAGGTACACAAAAATCTCGGTTCGGTACGTACCTCGGTTTTGAGGTCACGGTTCGGTTCATTTTCGGTACAGTAAGAAAACAAAATGCAAAATATAAATGTGCTAGTTGTTTATTACTTTTGTGCTTTTAACAGTAGGAACATGCACTGGAGCTAGAATGCTGCTCAAAAATATAAATACAAGTATTTAAAATATTTATTTAAAAAATAAAAATAAATAAAAATAACAGACTGTTTCTTTAAAAAAAAATCTCCATCTGATGTGCAAAATTGAACAGTTGCAACACTAAATAGTTTCAAGTTGTTGCTCAGATTAAATAACATGAATAAGGCTCAGACTGTTTTTTTAAAAACAAATCTTTTCTCCATCTGATGTGCAAAATTGAACAGGGCAGGGAGAGGCTGTTTAAATGCGGTGGGGAGCTGTGTTTGCACTAAAGGCGGGTCCACACCGGACCGAAAATCGGCGTCTTTGAGAGAGTCGGCGTCCGTGACATGAGTCTCCTTGGTGTGGTCGCTCGAATCGGCCCACGTCGGCGTTCATTTCAGCCTATTCAAATGTGTAATCCGCCATTCGAGTCGGCCATATTAAGTAGCCCGACTTCATTTACCGACGCGAGTCGGGCAGTCGGTGCGGTGTGGACCCGCCTACGCTACGCTCGTCTTTCTCCCCGTTGTAGCGATGTTCACGTGGGGGTGGTGCCGTTTCAAATACGTCAACAGGTTTGACGTGTTGCCAGAAATATACCCGACCTCACATGAACAATGTCGGCAAACCGCTTTGCCGAAGTGTTCCCAAACGGGAGACCTTAATGTCGCGGGAGGGTCCTCCAACTCTGGCTTGTTGCCAACGCTAGCGGCATTAGCCATGACGTCCGCTACTACTGCTGTTTATTGTGTCGCGGTGTGCGCAACTGCGCATGTGCGGCTGCAGCACGCTCCACAAATGCGGTCCTCTACTTAATATGTCCGTATGGAAACTCGTTCGGTACGCCTCCGTTCCGAACCGAGCACCCCGTACCGAAACGGTTCAATACAAATACATGTACCGTTACACCCCTTTTAATAATATAAGTGGGTGACTATTCCTCAGGCTTCCTTGGTGTTTTGGTTTTGACCTCGTACACATACGTCGCCACTCGCCCATCTCTGAGTGACAGCTGTCAATGAATGTGAATGTGTTCTAGCGGAATGTGGACAGGCGATGCGATGTGGGCGGGGACGGAGATAAAATAACTTTAACTTCCTGCGATGCGAGTGAAGCGATTACCAATCAGAATGTAGAATAGAGATGATTGACAGTTGACGTCAGAGAGTTCCATCGAGAGAGTTGCGGCTTGAACTAGCCGTCGGCGGCAGTGATTTTTTTTTTTGCCAGCGAGTAGAATTTAGCGAGAAAGCGAGTGGCGGACGAGTAGCGACTTGTGAACGGGGCTATACGCGCCGTCAAACTCGCCAGCTGAGGGGGGGTCGGCGCAGGGGACGCCTTGCCATGACGGGGGAAAACAGAACGTTGATGAGCCAAACCAGCCGCGAGGATTTTCCCTTATAATAAGCGCTGCGGAAGCGGAATCAAAATAATTTTGGGCGAACATTGAGCGGTGCGCCATAGTCTCATCAATGTGTGGGAAACACTGCTCGTCTTGTTGTTGTCGTCAGAGCCCTGCTTCGCTTGTGTTCGCGCATGTGCGTCAAGTACGTCTGGCGTCAAGCGCGCCCTAACGTGGACTGGTGGGGAATTACGGGTTCAAAACGCAATTAATTGCAATTAATTTATTTTAATCGAGTAATTTCTTATCGACAATTAATCGATAATCGATTAATTGTTTGCATCCCTAATTGACATGTGATTTTGTTGTTCTGTTTTTTTTTTTTGCCAGTGCCATACAGCCACAATGCTTGGGGATATGTGGTATTTTACATATTTGAAAAGAAACTATTGTACTGTCACTTTCATAGAATTGGCTTCTTTATTTTATAAAATATCTACAGCAAATATTAACCGTAGACTCGAATCGTATCGTTCTTACACTGTATGGAATCAATTCTAATCAGTCTGTAATAAAAGGATATCGTTTTTGAATCGAATCGTAACCTGTGTATCTAGATGCACATCGAACATAAGGCATATTTTCACCGCTTTTCAGCAAAATCTGAGAGGTGTCATGTACATGATACCCCGATTTTGGCTGTTTTCACATGGAATGACCCCGTTACTTTCTGACTGAATTGTGCATACACAATAAAAAGACACTGGACAGGGTATGTCCACATTAAGCAGCTAAATTCATCTTTTTCTCTACACTGTTTTACTCTGGAAGCAGGACTGAAACGGTTTTCTACCTCCATAATGGAGCTTATTGTCCTGACCAAAACCATCTGGAAACATTATCCAACAAATCATTTTCACACAAAACCAGCATTTTAAAATTTAGACAGCTTAATGGAGACGTTGTCTTCAGAACCAGGATGCATGTCTGCATGATGAAGAAATGGGCGTCCCTCCCACTGTAACACATCGAATCGTCAAACAGTGCTGTGGGACACGGGGCCCGTTCTTGTGTTTCATTGATTATATCCTGGGTAATTTGCGGAGTGTTTTTGATGAAGATGCTTATGAGAATAAAGATGTCTTTAATAAGAATGAGAGGAGGGCAGCGCCTCCTCTTCCATGAGTACTCCCCCCCCCCCCCCCACCCAACAACCATTTCATTCACCGAAGGTATGCTGTTATCTGCTCCACATGCAACACCTTGGTGAATGTGCAGTCACATGAACACATTGCACCTCTCTTCACCCCAGTCGTGCACTGAATTAATTACCTTTATCTCCATGGCAACCACAATCTCCACAAAGAGACCTTCTCTTCTGTATGACAAGCTTGGAACCATATTGTTATTTTATACTCTTAATTTAAAATATTATTTTTACGCTGTGGAGGCTGCCCGCTTTAGCTGCAATTTATTTTTTCTCGTTTGTTTCCGTTTGATAAAACTGTATCAGATGCATCAAAAGAAAAAAATAGGACATCGTGTTTGTGCTTTTCTAAAACACTGCATGCCATCAGAGGCTTGAGAGACTGCATCTGACAACCTGACATCCACCCTGGAGCCATCAGGGAGGATGTGAGGAAGGTTGTCTGTCGTGCATTTCTGATGAAAAACAAACACACAGGTTCACCCGTTTCTTTAGGCCAGTAGGACTACTTGCTAGAACAATATGGGCTCACACCGCATACAGTCACAGCTATATTTCTGTGGCAGCGATCATTTTCACCAACCACACAACTGGCTCATGGCAAAACTGTCATGGCTACAAGGCGGTTTAACAGTACATTTTTATTTAAATGGCCAGTTCAGCATCTAAAAAAAATGTTCTCGCTGTGAACTGGGATTTACATGACACTTAAAAGAATTTAGGCCCCTGAAGAAAGCAATACACACAATATATTATGCAATTTTATTGCATCAAAGATATTACACGTCAGAGTGAACATCCTTTTTAGCGGAAAAAATAAATGATAAAACAATCGTAAATAAGGCAATCATAAATCAAAAGATGTCCCTGCAGACACAGACTTTTTTAGGTATTTTAAATCTATTTGTATGTTCTCTAGCATGATAGCCAAGTAGACAGGCGGGCTGAATGATTTGAGGAAAATATCTAACTGCAAATTTGATTTGCAATGTATCCAAAAGACTTGTTAATTGTTGTTTGTTTACTTGAATGGGCGCTGGACACTGGAACACTGTCACTAGGGTTTTGTCATGCGCTCACTTTTTTTAATACATTTTTTTTTTTAACACAGATTCTGTTTTATTTTTTCCCAAATTCAGTGTTTTACCATTTAAAGGACATTTTCTATCCGCTGGTGTCAAATTATGTGGTCGTTAGGGTTGGGCATCGTTTGGATTTTACCGATTCCGATCCCGATTCCGATCCCGATTCCGATCCTCTGTTTCGATTCCTGTTCTAAACGATTCTCGATTCCGATTCTTTGAGGTGCAGGTCAACAGGTCCAGTGTTGCCACAGTTACGTTGAAAAGTAGTACTCTTGACTTCACTTAACTTAAATAATTGTTTGCATATTGTAATGGCAGTAACATCATGAATGAACATTTTATGAATATTGAACCAGCATTAGAGCAGCAAGGAGTGTTTTTTATGGAACAAAGGATGAACAAGTATGAGCGGCGTGATGACGAAGGGAGGGGGCGGGGCCAGCAAGCAGCGAGACATTTCTCCACTAAACACTCAAGAGAGACTCCGCTCGCATTTCAGCACAGACTGAGTTAGAAGGAGCTCCGTGAAATCGAGAACTCGTCTTGTTTATTCACACGCTGCGCCTTTTCACCGTCACCGGGCGGGACCGGCTCTTTTAATGTGGTTGTGCCATGCTGTGACTCTAAATGTTTTTTCAAGTTTGACGTTGTATTCTTGAAAGTAGACAACACTTTGTTGTTAACACAGAGTGTACAACGAACCTTTATGTTGCCATCTTTTGCTGAGATGAAGTCGAAATAATGCTTGTATTTCCAGCTGGAAAATGCGTATCTCTCCCCCTCCATTGTTTACGTTTTTGCCGGTATAGCCGACTACACGCGACCGTCCGAAGGTGTCGGCTAACATACGTCACCCCCGAGACGCACGAAGAAAGCAGATCTTTTTTTTTTACTGACAAAAATAGTAACGCGCCGTGTATTTGGATAAGTAACTTTAATCTGACTACTGGTTTGGCAATAGTAGCGCGTTAGACTACTCGTTACTGATCGTTCTATCGCAGAGTCTCCGCACGCCGGGCGGAGTAATACAAACAAACTAGTGCGAGCGGAGTAAAACAAACAAACTAGTGCGGACGTTTAAGAACCAAAAAAAAAAGATCGCAATTCCAACAGCTTCTTAACGGTTCCGGAACCAGAGGTTAGGAACCGGTTCCTATTTGGAACCGGATCTCGATGCCCAACCCTAGTGGTCGTGGTATCAAAATTCAATAAATTAATACAAATCCCCCCCAGACTTTTACTGGTTCAAAGTCAGCACATCTGTTGATCAACTCGGCGCTATTTAAGTTTCACTTTCTGAACGTTTCTGATGTGAGATTCTGTTTGTAGCTGAATCACACGGATTCTTGTGGTTCGAGTCTTATGTTGACAAAACTCATGTTCTTCTGCATAATAAACGTCTTCGACGTGACTATTGATCACTGTGTGTGTGCGCATGTCTCAGCCCCGCTGATTGTAAGCGTCACTCGTGCACGAGGAGCAAGGCACTCCTGATTGGTTAGCAGGACTATCACAAATGGGGAACAATATGAAGATCAGTCAGACAGACGTGCTGCATAAAGGCTCTCTTCAACCACAGCTTATGCAATTACATTGAACAGTTACAGTAATCTAAATCGCAATTTTGATTAAAAAACAATTTATCGTTCAGCTTTTTAATAGGTGCTCGTGGCGATATTCACAACAATGAAAATTTGCCAAAAACGTTACTGTCCACATGTTCCCCTGCCCCCACTGCGTCCCTTAGATCTTTTTATGCGAGTTGATCCCCCCCCCCCCATTCAGCTCCCAGAGTAATTTCCATAGGTCATGGCCCTACCCACTCCACCTCTATTATGACCAGCCCTTTGTCCATACCAGATGTGCTCTCTGTGTATGTGTGTGTGTGTATGTGTGTGTGTGTGTGTGTGTGTGTGTGTGTGTGTGTGTGTGTGTGTGTGTGTGTGTGTGTGTGTGTGGGGCGATGGGGCCCCAGACTCGAATGAACCTCCCCCTCACACAAACACAGAGCCAACCAGAAAGACTCAGCCCCGTTGCATTGTTTGTCCTTGCAGGTTGAAGCTGGAGCCGAAGCTCACGATGGTGGTGAAAACCAAACTGGGGCTCACGCTAGATCAGATGCAACACACCGTCCTTGACTCGGCAGACGGGGGTCTATTGACAGTTTTGGACAGGAAACCTGGCTCGGGGAGTGCAGAAAAGCTCGACAGGGATGTTAAGCCAGATTGCACACTTTGAGTACAATCTTTTGACTGAGAAAGGTGTCGATATGGAGTGATCAATGTGTGTGTGGTGCGCATTGATTCACTTTAATATAGGTAACGATTCACTGAAATTGGAGAAACTGGTTATAGTGGTTGTCATTCCTGTGCAGTATATCATTTGGACATTAAGCAGTATTTTCTGACAACCGCATTAACTGCAACTCATCCTCATGAAAACAATGCGTGTGCCATGCAGCATGCCCATTTTATCAAACGATGAAATAAAACCGAGGCACCGTTTTGTTCCTATCACACAGACAGAGTGGGAGGGAAGGAGAAGGCAGTACATCTGTCTGAGCTGCTGCTCTTATAAATATGCAGCAGCTTGATCTAAAAGGTTAGACAGCCAGCACTCTGGCAGCTGCTCCAACCCAGACACAGTGCACGCCCTTCCATGCAAACAGCCAGCGAGACAGTTCAAGGTGGAGCCATCCATTAAGGGGTGCAACAAAATAATCACCCTCATCATCTTCCAAACATCCTCCCTCTTCACCGTTCCCTAACAGATGACTTCACCAAGCAGAATTTCTCTCCTAATAAACCTGAAAGCTAGACAGGACATGGCTGTCTCTGTTGTTGCAATGAGTCTCGTTTCAAAGTGAGCCAGTGGACTCCATTAGAAAGGATGAACAACTCATCGTTACGGCATCATAGAGAGGAGGGCCCCTTTACACTCGGGGGACGGCAAAAATAAATGTTGAAAATGCGAAACTACTCAATTGTGAATATTTTGCATGAATACCATTCAGGCAGGGAATTTGCCGCAGTTGCAACACATATTCAATGAAATGTTGATGTTTAAATTATCCTATTGAGCCATAGCAGCATCCGTCTGAGGAAAACTGTTGCATAGCCTCAGCAACTGCGCGCTATTTCATTGAGTTTCCTTATAAAACAGTTACAGTGCATATGTCTAGGGATTTTATTGTTAAAGGTAGGAACATATCTTCTGCCCAAAAGGCCAAACCAGGATGAACTAAGTCGACTAAGTGAAACCAGGTGCAACTAATACTGCCTTCCTCAACTAGACCCCGAGATCCATCAATGATTAATTGATGCAGATCCCAAATTCACCATGACAACGGCAACGCGGGCACCGTATTCTCACAAACGGAGCACAAGTTTTTGATGGAGGCGTATGAGGAGTTCAAGCTCCTCAGTAAAAAGAAGTAGTGTGTGTTAATGAACCAAATAAATGTTATATTGTTACTGTAGTGCTTTAATAGGGCGCTCAAATACTACATGAATCAACTTTGACAGGTATGGTGGCTGGGGAGGAAAAATATAGGGCGAACTCGGACTTTACAACAGCGCCCCCAGTGGTTCATAAATGCATTACAACTAGGGATGCAGCGATCAGCATTTTTGGGGCCGATCTGATCACCGATCACAGGAATCATAAATCGGCCGATACCGATCACAGAATGGATGGGAGAATAATAATAAAAAATAATTGAGCCGTAACTGAACATACTGTTGATGACTGCGTAGGACACAGCGGGATTCTGGGTCGGGCTTGGGCTTCATACTTGTGGTGTGAACCGGACCGGCATTTTTATAATAACAATACCGCTCTGCAAAATCCACTGCCCGCTCGTGGCCACTTGCTCGTGTTGACTAGAAACATGTGCGCACGTCGGAGCGGAACCGGACCGGTACTTTTATAATAATAATGCAGCTGTGTGCTTTCATTGCCCGCTTGCTCAGCTCCACTCGGGTGGTTGTAAATAAGCTGACGAACGGTTGACGTTCTCCTTGCATGTGATGTTGATACTTCACCTGCGCAGCTTGCGAAGTTGCACAGGTTGTATTTTGGAACAATCCCAGCAGAGGAGCACTCTGATCCACAGTCACGGGACGAGCCGACTGTGCGCACGAGGGAGGCTGCAAGTCCATAAAAGCTCACCACGCATCACTAGCGCTGTTTACACTGGAACTTTATAGTGGCCGTCGTGAAATTTTCACCCTGTGTCAGGCGCAGTAAAACAGTCTTGGGTAAAAGAATATATAAATATGCGATCAGCTTTTCTGATCGGCACTTTAAGCGATCACCGATCAACCTGTTTAGGGTTCATATCAGCAGATAACGTTAGGCGGCCGGTCAATCGGTGCATCCCTAATTACAACTAGAATCACAGAGAGGGAGTGAGGTGGGCTCGCAGTCTGGTTATCGGACCCCGGTCTTAAACTGATGGTGGAAACCTTTACTGAACAATCTGAACAGCTTCATGAACATAATTATTAGGGCTGTAACGATACACCAAACTCACGATTCGGTTTGTATCACGATTTTTGACCCACGGTTCGATACAAATTTCGATATTATTTATTTTTTTAAATTAAACATTTGATTTATGTAAGATGCAGATTTGGCGTGGAGGGCGTGTCTATTTGATGGTCTGTTAACTGCACAGGTCCCTCACTCAACCTACTACAGAGAAATGTCCCACAAAGCAACGTTGCAGAACCAACTAGTAACTGTAACTGTCTTTGGCAACGGGGAAACAAATACCGCAGCTGTACGTGGAGAAGCGTCCTTCCTCCCGCCCGTCCTACCGACTCCTCTTCACATTTCTGCCCGATAAACAGCGTCTGTCACCGGCAAAAAAAACTTTAACTCACCGAGTGTTTATGATGAAAAAAAATCTCCGCAACGGTCAGCCCTCCGGACCGAGACTTCAGTGAACTTTAGCCTCCGTCGGGTTTTGAGTGACAGGGAGACTCCAGGGAAACCCCTTGAAAACGCACACACGTCATCATCATGACGTGTACCGGGACGTCTCTTTGCGCTGCTTTCTGTGAATTACACAGCGGTTCGTCTTTACTCCAGCGGTGCTTCGCTCCGTGTGAACGAACAACGGCGGAGAATTAGCAAACGACCGCTGCGGTGTTAATGTGGTGTCATTACAGCTCATAGTGCTGATCTGGACCGGAAGTTGTGTCACGATTCTGCCTTCTCGTGGCGCGAGACAGGTTTGTGGATCTGAGTGTCGCGATTTCAGCTTCGATACGTGTATCGTTACAGCCCTAATAATTATAACTGTGACAATGAGGATCACATGTAGAATTTAATAGAATGTATGAATATAGGCTCACTGAATGTAAAATAATGGTCACCGTGTTGAAATAATGACAGCAGGCTACTTCCTGGACGGTAACATGTTACAAGCAGTGGAATTTCTGTAATGAACACGTTGGTTTCCCAGCGAAGTGGCTGAGATGAAAATCAGATTGATAGATCCTGTTAGTCTGGTCTGGAGCAGGCTAGCTCCACAGGATAAATCTCCATGGTAACTTATGCCATAACATGAGAAATGCTTTCATGCAACCGGATCACGGATAACTTCAGCCGGGATGAAGGGAAATCCCAGCTTAATCCCTTATCTAGGTTTTGTGCAACAGGCCCCAGGTCTGTGCTGCCTTGTGATTTGTTGATGCTTTTATTCACTCAGTGAAAGCTCAGAAATCTACCTTGTTGTGGAAAAAAACCCTGCCTCTTTGCAGCTTAATATTTGTACCCCATGTTTTAGTATTCATGACTTTAACAACAGTTCGAAAAAATATATTGACGTGAAACTAAAAACAGAATTCTTTTAAAATACCCAAGGTGGCCTTAAGAATGGCTCTTCTTTGTTTATTCTTCCTTTTGCTGCCTTCAGTGTGTTTCTCAATCATCTGGTGTGATCAGTTACACCAACAAAATATGACTCCTCTTTCCAATCTAGAAACAGGGCAAAAGATCATACATAACTCAAAATAACTCTTTAATCTCTCATTATTTTCCTTGTGTGCTTTAGTTTCTATAAAGCTACTATTTGCAATAATGTAGTTTGATCAGGTTCTGTTTCTTGGACGGTTAAAATCTTAAATCAAACACACCGCATCTCAAGGAAGCATTGAGCACGAAGACATCTTGTTGATAAAAATATAGAATATTGACATCATTGTCTTGAGTCTTCACACCAAACGCAAAGCAAATTTGTGCTGCATTTCTGCCTGGACGACGTTATGTTACGTGTTGTACGGTGTGAGCAAAGGTTCGCTTAGCGTTTGATGTGACCGTAATTTGCAGTTCTCACCAACTCCACATCAACTGAACTTAAACACACCAGCAGTCTTCTCTGCTGCCACACTAAGCAGTGCCTGAATGAGGGAGAGTGGAAGAGTCAGGGGTGGAGAGCACCAGAGGAAGTTAATTGAAGCCAGAGAGGAGAGTGTTGTTTGAAGAGGCTGAGTCACAGCTCAGAATGAACCTGCTGACTGTCTGGTAGGCTGCTGTAAGAGAAAACTTAATTAGCCATGAGTCTGCATCTGAAACCTGTGCATTGCAGAAGTTTCTTTACGTTTTGTATGCTTTGAATACACGGTGAAAACATGTGGGCTAAAGGAGTTTGCTTTTGCTTTGCTCTGCTGTCAACTTGTGGTTTTCCTCTGGTAGGTAAACAAAAAGGTGAAAAACAACCACACGAAACGGATTATTCTACCGGAAGGTGAAAGCAGTCGTCTCCCTCCTTACTGCCTCCACAGCTGAGTCAACTTGAGCCAGGTAATTGAAGGAACTGTCATTTACTGTCAAAACCAGCTAAAACTCATATTTACACAGTTGTTCAGCAGTAGATCTCAGTTGGAACCTCGACATTGTTGTTCAGGCTGTAGGTGTAGCAGTGAGAGATTACATTGCACCCTTACTTTTATGACCATTTGGTCCGACAACACTGTGGGCTGTGGCACTTTGTCTGAATTACAAATAACCTAGAGTTCGGCTGTAGAAGTCCACATAATTGTTTCTTTTGAAGCTTTGTTTGGATATTGAATTCAATTATTTTGGATACAAGGTAGCACCGTTCAACTCCATACACTCTATGACACCTCTTCAACAAAATATAGTAGTGGTGTAACAGGCTGTAGTTGATTCATAATAATAAATTAGATATGAGAGGGGGAATATGACCTATTTAACTCTTGAACATTAGCCCTAAGCAGCTTGTAATGCATCATTAAAATCACTAATGCCAAGATTACTTTTAATCAATACAAATACAATCATGTATTTCCTAAGCATTTGATTTGTGTTTTATGCAAACAACACTAACAAGACAATAACTAAGAAAAAGGATAACATTTAGAATTGTTGACAGATTACCAGGGCTGTAAACTAGCAGTCGCCACTCGCCAAATGCGACTAAAATATTCCCCTGGCGACTTAATTTTGGAGGGATACATGCCACTGGGGCGGGTAAATGTTTGGCCCGATGGTCGTGCTCTTGCAATAAATTATGCATGATATAACAAAACATTGTAGTAGCTGTAAACTGATAAATTATGACGGTAGCAAACGTCAAGCTAAACCGGTGATTTGTTGTGTGTCACACTGAAGTAGCTCCCCAGACCGCTGTAGAAAATAGTTCCCCCGAAGCAACGTAGCGTGCGCGTCACCGCTCTTTAAAAGTTTGGCGCAGTGAGTGTGATTCACACCGGCCGCGGAAGCGCCGCCAATAGCCGCGGCCGTCCCGCGCCGTGAAGCGATCGTTTCGGCGTCTGCTCTATTTTTGCGCGTGCCGCGAGCGAACGCGTCAATTCTGGCAGTAAATCACACAAAGAAACAGGAAACAATCCGGTCAATTTTCAAAATAAAAGCAATTTTCAAAATAAAATACCGCGATTGACAAATGCGATCAGATTTGTGTATCTCAACTTGCACTGGGAAACAGGAAGCGAAAATACATTTAATAAATGTGAAGAGTAGATAAACAAATATGCGTATTTCAACGGTATATCTGCACGTCTCTCTCTCTCTCTCTCTCTCTGTCTCAGTTCTGATGAGTAATTAATGAGTGTTTCCTTTGTCACAGTTTTGCACTGTTAAAGTTTTCAATTTGCAATGTTTGAGATGAAATGAATGAAATTCAATTAATACTTTGGCCTCTTTTTTAAGCATGTACTGCTGTATAATACTGTTATCTCAATGAAAAGTAGTGAAACAGATGTATATGCAACAAAAAGGCCGGTAAAAAATGTACTTGGCCGGTAGATTCTTTCATCTACCGGTCCCCTTGGCAGGTGAGCCAAAAAGTTAGTTTACAGCCCTGCAGATTACACTACTTCAGGACACTTGAAATTGTTTTTCGACTGTGGAGAACAAAAATTGTAAATATGGGCTGCTAAAATAAAAACGAGCTGTATCAGCAGATATGGCTCATTGACAGTCAGCAATAGGGATGCAAACAAATAATCGATTATCGATTAATTGTCGATAAGAAATTACTCGATTAAAATAAATTAATTGCAATTAATTGCGTTTTGAACCCGTAATTCCCTGCCAGTCCACGTGAGGGCGCGATTGACGCCCGACGTACTTGACGCACATGCGCGAACACAAGCGAGGCAGGGCTCTGAAGACAACAACAAGGCGTATGGGAAGCGGGACACTGGCAGCAGTGTTTCACACACATTGACCATAGTCTCAATGTTTGACCAAAATGATTTCATCAAGGCAAATGGACTTAACTAGCGGCTCTAATGATAGGCCTACACAGGACGGCAGCAGCGCGTATTATAAGGGGGCGTTCACACCGGACGCGATAGACGCGAATACAATCGCGTGAGACGCGTGTATCGCGCCGCTTGATCATTTTGGACTATTCGCGTCATTCGCGTCTTTCGCTTCATTCGCGTCTTTCGCTTCATTCGCGTCATTCGCTTCATTCGCGCATGACGCTCATTTTTGAGGGGAGCCGGCGGGTCACGTCGGCGGACCCTCCTCCTCCGCCTCGGGGTACCCGATGCCAGAGTCCGTGAGCCTCCTCCGGGAGCCACGTCCCTCGCACCTCTCCCCAGAGTCGGGGCCACATTCGACCTCAGATCAGACGAGACAACCCGCTGAATTTAAGCATATTACTAAGCGGAGGAAAATAAACTATCTAGGATTCCCTCAGTAGCGGCGAGCGAAGAGCCCAGCGCCGAATCCCCGTCCGACGGGCGGGCGGACGTGGGAAATGTGGCGCACGGAAGACCGATTGCCCGGTGTCGCGCGGGGGCCTGAGTCCTTCTGATCGAGGCTCAGCCCATGGACGGTGTGAGGCCGGTATGGCCCCCGTCGCGCCGGGGTCCGGTCTTCCCGAGTCGGGTTTGGTAATGCAGCCCGTCCATCTCAGCTCATCTGTCTGTCGGCTTGAACTCGTCGCTGATTGGATGTCGCGGGGCGATGCCGCCTGAAAAGTTCGATATTTTCAACTTTATTCGCGCCGCGTCAGACGCGCCATTCGCGCCGCGTCTCATCGCGCCAGACGCTCCATTCGCGCCGCCTCCGCCTGAATCGCGTGTCATCGCGCCATTTACATTGGTTTTCAATGTAGAGTCGCCGCTCAATTCGCGTCTATCGCGTTCGGTGTGAACGCCCCTTAAGGGGGAATCCTCGCGGCTGGTTTGGCTCATCAACGTTCTGTTTTCCCCCCCGCCGACCCCCCCTCAGCTGGCGAGTTTGACGGCGCGTATAGCCCCGTTCACATACGTCGCTACTCGCCCGTCACCCCTCGCTTTCTCGCTGAATTCTACTCGCGGGCAAAAAAAATGAACTGCCGCCAGCGACGAGTTCAAGCGACAACTCTCTGTGGAACTCTCTGTAGACGTCATCTGTCAATCATCTCTATTCTACATTCCGATTGGTACTCGCATCGCAGAAAGTTACAATTATTTAATTTTATCTCTGTACCCGCCCACATTCCGCTAGAACACATTCACATTCATTGACAGTTGTCACTCAGAGATGGCGAGTGGCGACATATGTGAACGAAACCAAATCACCAAGGAAGGCTGAGGACTTATATTAATAATAATCATAATAATAATAGTCATAATAAACTAATAGTATAAAGGCTCAGCACTGTGTTTTAGTCATTTTTGTTTTCATCTTTTCTTGAATGCTTAAACTCCTCAACCCCATTTAGTATGTCAACATTTGGATCAGTACCAGCAGTTTGGTAAGCAAATTGGTCAGTAATTGATATGTCATATTTTGGTTCTCAAAATTCACCAAATTGATGCATTAAAATGAAATTATTCAAAATATGATTTGCATTTTTCTTTATATCATAAGGAAGATAGCATTTTATGTTACGTATACAGTAGATAGGACCTATTCAGAGGGAAATTCAGCTTCTCAGAAGAATTGCCGCTTATCAATTAATCGATCATCGATCGATAAGATGAAACAACTATCGATTAATGAATTACTCGATAATTTGCATCCTTAGTCAGCAATGATATCTAAATAAAAAACATGATCTGGGTACCTCTAGAAGTTATTTTAGCTTTACTTCTATCCCTACTGGATCCCCGACTCAAACCCCTCTTTTTGGGGAGGATTGGTTATATCGTGCACTTAACTACCACCAGAAAATACTGTTTACCACAGCTTTTAAAACAGCACCACTTCTTCAAACTGCAGGTCTGGAAGTCGCTCTAATTCCTCCTCCCATCTGACATGAACAAGCATAACTCTCGCCTCTCACAAAAACAGAATCAGCGGTGGAGCTTGCGATTCCCTGGCCTCCCCCGCGGGGGGGAGCAGAGTGGGGGGCCATTCATTAACGCGTTGCTGCCTTTGAATCCGATGGCCACTGGCATGGCTACAACCTCTCAAATTAGTCGTGGTTCCTTGGGCCGGGACAACGGGCGTCTAGGGTCACTCGCATGCCTGGCATTCCTGCTGCTGGTCCTGACAGCAGCAGCACCCAGAAAAACAACGCCACACACACACACACACACACACACACACACACACACACACACACACACACACACACACACACACACACACACACACACACACACACACACACACACACACACACACACACACACACACACACACACACACACACACACACACACACACACACACACACACACACACACACAGTGGAAACGCACACAACCGACACAAAAATGGCCTGCAGCTGGGGAAAGAGGGGAGGCATGGTGCAGATAAAAAAGTAAGATCAAAACATCAACTCTCGTCTCTGCAGAGTTTTTTTTTTTTTTTTTTACAGTATCCGTACAAAGATAAAAAAACAACTACAACCTATCTGTTGAACCCTACTGAGGAAAGAAAGCAGAACTCCCACAGTGGCCTTGATAAAAAATCCCATGACTGTTGCCTTACTGAAAAATATTACTTCCCGATTCGTTTCTGTTTTCCTGAAGGACTGAACACTGATTATAAATATATATACTACTTTACTTTACTTTACTTAGTTCAGTCTATAGTAGTATATCTGGAGCGTTCAATACATTTTAGTGCATACATTCAAAGTTCATATCAAAGTTCTAATCTTAAAGGGTGAGGGAGGGAGGGCGGGAAAGGTGGTGGGGGGGGGGGGGAGTAAAATGTGAGTACTGTACCTGTTGTAATTGCATTATGTACTTTTGTTAGTGCTCAATGAAACATTTATTAAAAAAAAAAAAGAAACGACTATGCATGTAGTTCTCATCTTGCTTTGAGTGGTAATGAAAAATGACAAATGTGCTTCCAAATACCAGTGTACTAAAAGCTGCATGAATATTGAGCGTGGAATTGTTGGACACTACATCTCCATAATAACACTCACCAGTGTTTCCCGTTAATTAACTGGACTGTGGAGGGGCACCAATGTCATATTTTGTCGCGCCACCATTTCATAATGAACTGAAAACGTTTAAGCTGACGCAGAAGGAGCTGCAAGCCACTAGCAAGTCAGTCTAGAGTGGTTGCTGCTCACCGCTGTGCAGGAAACGTGCCCAGCCAGGACAACGCTGGTTGAGAACTATGAGAACTACGAGAATACATCAGTTTATTGGTTGGTTAACATTGTGTATTAATTACCTGAATCTGCAAAGTAGTCTGACTAATAATTATTACAGTAAAGTTAAAATATTAAAAAATGAAATATTTCACTCTAAGGTGTACACAGTAAATCCCCCAGTGTAAAATATGCATTGTCAAAGTTTAGGGCCTCTTACGGAGTTATGAGAACGGCCTGAGTAAGACGCCCCCTAGTGTTGGTGAACATTTTCGTAGTTAGAATACTTTATGGAAGAAGTACTCTGGAAAGCCCCGTCCATCTCCTCAAACGGACTAGAAATTTCCAGGAGCCATTTTTTTGTCATCTAGTGACTGAAGATAAGTTTCTCCTATTCACCTTTCAAAACAATTATTTTGCATTTCAACCGAAGCAGCATTTTAGAATAACGTTATATTGTTGTTCACGATGCACTCCAGCTGGTTTTGTGTCTTAAAATAGCAAATTCTATATAGGGCTAATGTGACTGAGTTGATAGCTATCTTAAATGCGAAGGTAACATTAAGGTAATGTAATTACCAATAACTCTGTATGTTAAATAAGCTAATGTTGGCAAGAGGAAACGTTAACATTCCATGGTGGATGGGTGATTTTGTTATAAAAGGAGAAAAAACTGCATGTGTGGAGAGTTGGCTAAACTAGCTAATGCTTGGTTGTTTAATTAGCGTTTAATTGATAGACATACCATTATATAACATTCATCTCTTTTGTTTCTGTGTACAGGATGGGACAGTGATCTTTCCTCCATTATCCTCCCCCTCCTCCACCGGATTCCTCCTTCAGCCCATGGAAAAGACCAGGCAACTTGTGTCTGCATCTCAAGCTGAGAAGCATCTTGTTGTGTTCAAGAAGGTTTGTATTGTAACTGTCAATGTCCAAAAAGTTTTTTTCCCTATTGAGCGAGCCTTGTGTTTTCACCTCATTTGTAATGTATAAAACTGATTTTACTTATTTTATCCTCAGAGTGGAACAAGCATCCAGGACCATGTTGATGCCATCAGCAGCACCACTCAACCCTATCTGCTTGCCGTTGGGATGAAGACCATCAACAAGTTCTTCATCGTTCTGGACAAACAGGTCATACCATGCAAGTCGACCAGTTCTCTTGGAGCTTTTGATGAACTATTTAAAACGCACTTTGAATTTGGTACCATTTACAATCAGGTGCTCCACAACATGTACAACTTCATACAAACACCTGTTCACAACATACTGTAGATATCTGCAAAGTCCAGGAGAGCCCACGTGTTGCTGAGGCCAGGGCCAGACTCCTACACTAGTTAATGCATACATTGACACACAGTATTGTTTTTTGGGGTATTGTGAGTGGTTTTCTGATATTACCCGTCTTATTTAATACCATGGGGTTGATTTGTTTTGTTTGCCAGACTCCTTTTGTGAGTACCAACATTGTTGGTGAGGCATATGCGACTGATTCATGGTTTCTGTCCTGGTAAATCACTGAAATGTGCTCAAGGAGGACGTTGTCATGTGATATGGGAGCTACCTGTCACACTTGGATCTCAAACTTAAACAAAATGTAAACTAAACCTGGAGGGTTATGATTTTATTTTTAATACATTTATATTAAGACATGGATTAAATGGTATTTGTTGTTTTTTCACCCTGTAAATATTTGAAGTTTTACTTGTTTAGATGTTAGCGGTATATGGTAAAGTATAAAAAATAATTCTATTTAAAAACATGATATTAAAAAGTAGTAATCACGAAGGTGTTGGGTAAGAATAACACATATAGGGTGCAAATACATGAGTTAATTATGTTCAATGATGTTAAATGATGCGTTATGATAAAATACAATTTTACCTATTTTAAATAGTTAAAAAAATAAAATCAATATGTGGCGGACAATGTTGTAAGAGTGCTATGCGGAGATGAATGAACGGAATGATATTTATATTTCAAAATCGCGTCGAGAAAAGAAAAAACCCGGAATCAATTTGTGGCGCTGCCTCACGTATTGGTCTGTATGGAAAACACTGGATTAACACTGCCAATTTTACTGTATAGTGGACTAGAAGTATGAAGTTACATACAATTTAAATAATCAAATAAAGTACCTCAAGTACAGTACTTGAGTAGCATGAATGTATTTAGTTAGATTCCACCACGATGCAAGCAAAAAAGTGTTGACAAGAGCACAAAGTTCTTCATGGCTTTAGCCAATTAATTTTTCTCTCCAAGTGCATGAGATTGATGCATTTAACATTAAAATGTACAGAATGTACGAGTGAATGTGAAGTTGAGAGAGAATTTGTGGACAAAAGTGAGACAGCTCTCAAACTGAGCAAATAAAATAAATCTCTGGAAGAGCTTTTTGTGAAACAGTCACTAAGTGTAAGAAAAGTGTATTCGAATGACGCCATTTCAGGACATGCCTTATGTAATGTCAACTTCCTTAGCTTCAAACTGCCCAAACACTGCAACGTTTTCCTGAGCATATAGTGTATGCAGCATAAAGTGGGACACATACATGCCTAAATCCCTAGTTATTTCCAGAATGTTATGACCAGTAAAAACCCCAGAGCAAAAAGAGCCGAGACAACACTCCAAAGCAATCCCATCCACAGCCAGGACTAATCGGGAGTCTCCCTTGACAGTGTCTTGCATTTGACTGAAAGTGCTGACACAACACTCATTCTGTATAGCAGCCACTCCAGCTTAATGTGGACCATTTACTTACTGTGCCTAAAGGGGGCAGGGGAGAAGCACAAGACTCAGAGCAGACAAATGAAAGTGGAGGGTGGGAGGGAGCTGAAAGAGAGGAGGGGATGGGTAGGGGGGCTAGTGACAGAGCATGAGGATGCAGCCTATTAAGCGAGAGGATGAGTGAAACTGGTGGGATGAGGAGAGTAATCGTGAACCCACCCAATTTAGCACACTGCCAGCACTCCTGTGTGTGTGTGTGTGTGTGTGTGTGTGTGTGTGTGTGTGTGTGTGTGTGTGTGTGTGTGTGTGTGTGTGTGTGTGTGTGTGCGCGCGCTGTATGTGAATGCTTCTTAAGCAAGTGTGTGTGAGCTGCAGGGGTGTGGTGCTGAACACCGAAAAGCAACGTGACATGTTTAAAGTGTCAATGATAGCAGGTGGATTAAAATCCTATCCTTGAGTGTACTGTATATAAAAGCCTGGATATGCACGTGACTCATCTGAAATGTGTTACGATTCTCTCTCACCGTGTGTGTGTGTGTGTGTGTAGGGATGGGGGGGGGGTCTGCATTTAAAATATCGGATTCTTTATGGTGAAATGCCTCAACCATGCACGCCATGACAATCCCAATTCTGGACAATTCCCTCCCTTCTTCGTGGTCTCTGAGCCAACATATCTATTTAATAAGCAGTGTGCATCTGAGGCAGCGGTGGGGTATATGAGGACACGACCCTGCTTTTGGCGTGGGGAGGTTCTGACGTGTCTTTATGTATGCCGTTTGAAAAGCATGCTCCTCCACTCATGGCGAGGCTCCCTCTCCACACAAAGGAATGTTACACAAAGGAAACGCGTGAGTCTTTGATTCAACAGAGTGGAAAAAAACTCATTTTCATTTAAGCCTTCTCGTTTTGCAATATGCTCACGGTCGAAACAAAGAAATGCCACACAGTTCCGTCGCAAAATGAAAATAAAATCTGAGCGTAATGAGAGCGGGCATTAATGAGAGCAGCGGTTGTGACTGGTGCACACATCCGTGCCGTTCTCTGATGGGGAGCTATCACTGCCGAAACCAAGACACAAATCCTGCGGGGTAAACAAATACTGCTTATCAGTAACCATAAACAGCACATTATACACGACTGGAGGTTCCTACGGCACCATAAGGAGACGCTCGCGTATTCCGCATGATTGAAAGACACCAAGCACGTTTGGTCTCCTTTACACATTTCAACTGCAGTCGTCCTCCACCTCTACATCGTGACTGCGAAGCTATTTCGAGTTTGTAGTTAAAGTATGTGCCGTTTCAATAACGCGTAAACCTACTGCGCAAGAAGACTGCAACACATCAACAAACAAGACTTCAACGATTCACATTTTAAGTCTGGCGCACCGCCTGTTATTCACACTGAGGATGAAGAGGTGCATCTACTGACAGCAAACTGTTTAACCGGTCATATCTGGGATCAATGCCATCATCCCCGAACACAAAGTGTAATTTCACGGGCTCTTAACGGTCGTTAAGGTACATCGAGTTATGAATATTTAAAAAACATCG